>NW_026989067.1:0-85685 GCF_030222135.1 Aotus nancymaae
GAATACCGGCCTATGGAAGAAACAGCAGAAAGCACAGGGAAATATCTGCTTCTAAATCCAAAACGCAGCTATCTAAAAGAACGGTTGTCAATGTGTGCACTCAACTTCCAGAGTTAAACCCGTGTGTGGATTCAGCAGTCTGCAAACCCTTTCTGTGCAGAGTTTCAAAACAGGCGTTTTCAGCCCAATACCGGCCTATGGAAGAAACAGCAGAAAGCACAGGGAAATATCTGCTTCTAAATCCAAAACGCAGCTATCTAACAGAACGGTTGTCAATGTGTGCACTCAACTTCCAGAGTTAAACCCGTGTGTGGATTCAGCAGTCTGCAAACCCTTTCGGTGCAGAGTTTCAAAACAGGAGTTTTCAGCCCAATACCGGCATATGGAAGAAACAGCAGAAAGCACAGGGAAATATCTGCTTCTAAATCCAAAACGCAGCTATCTAACAGAACGGTTGTCAATGTGTGCACTCAACTTCCAGAGTTAAACCCGTGTGTGGATTCAGCAGTCTGCAAACCCTTTCTGTGCCGAGTTTCAAAACAGGCGTTTTCAGCCCAATACCGGCATATGGAAGAAACAGCAGAAAGCACAGGGAAATATCTGCTTCTAAATCCAAAACGCAGCTATCTAACAGAACGGTTGTCAATGTGTGCACTCAACTTCCAGAGTTAAACCCGTGTGTGGATTCAGCAGTCTGCAAACCCTTTCTGTGCAGAGTTTCAAAACAGGCGTTTTCAGCCCAATACCGGCCTATGGAAGAAACAGCAGAAAGCACAGGGAAATATCTGCTTCTAAATCCAAAACGCAGCTATCTAACAGAACGGTTGTCAATGTGTGCACTCAACTTCCAGAGTTAAACCCGTGTGTGGATTCAGCAGTCTGCAAACCCTTTCTGTGCAGAGTTTCAAAACAGGCGTTTTCAGCCCAATACCGGCATATGGAAGAAACAGCAGAAAGCACAGGGAAATATCTGCTTCTAAATCCAAAACGCAGCTATCTAACAGAACGGTTGTCAATGTGTGCACTCAACTTCCAGAGTTAAACCCGTGTGTGGATTCAGCAGTCTGCAAACCCTTTCTGTGCAGAGTTTCAAAACAGGCGTTTTCAGCCCAATACCGGCCTATGGAAGAAACAGCAGAAAGCACAGGGAAATATCTGCTTCTAAATCCAAAACGCAGCTATCTAACAGAACGGTTGTCAATGTGTGCACTCAACTTCCAGAGTTAAACCCGTGTGTGGATTCAGCAGTCTGCAAACCCTTTCTGTGCAGAGTTTCAAAACAGGCGTTTTCAGCCCAATACCGGCCTATGGAAGAAACAGCAGAAAGCACAGGGAAATATCTGCTTCTAAATCCAAAACGCAGCTATCTAACAGAACGGTTGTCAATGTGTGCACTCAACTTCCAGAGTTAAACCCGTGTGTGGATTCAGCAGTCTGCAAACCCTTTCTGTGCAGAGTTTCAAAACAGGCGTTTTCAGCCCAATACCGGCCTATGGAAGAAACAGCAGAAAGCACAGGGAAATATCTGCTTCTAAATCCAAAACGCAGCTATCTAACAGAACGGTTGTCAATGTGTGCACTCAACTTCCAGAGTTAAACCCGTGTGTGGATTCAGCAGTCTGCAAACCCTTTCTGTGCAGAGTTTCAAAACAGGCGTTTTCAGCCCAATACCGGCCTATGGAAGAAACAGCAGAAAGCACAGGGAAATATCTGCTGCTAAATCCAAAACGCAGCTATCTAACAGAACGGTTGTCAATGTGTGCACTCAACTTCCAGAGTTAAACCCGTGTGTGGATTCAGCAGTCTGCAAACCCTTTCTGTGCAGAGTTTCAAAACAGGCGTTTTCAGCCCAATACCGGCCTATGGAAGAAACAGCAGAAAGCACAGGGAAATATCTGCTTCTAAATCCAAAACGCAGCTATCTAACAGAACGGTTGTCAATGTGTGCACTCAACTTCCAGAGTTAAACCCGTGTGTGGATTCAGCAGTCTGCAAACCCTTTCTGTGCAGAGTTTCAAAACAGGCGTTTTCAGCCCAATACCGGCCTATGGAAGAAACAGCAGAAAGCACAGGGAAATATCTGCTTCTAAATCCAAAACGCAGCTATCTAACAGAACGGTTGTCAATGTGTGCACTCAACTTCCAGAGTTAAACCCGTGGTGTGGATTCAGCAGTCTGCAAACCCTTTCTGTGCAGAGTTCCAAAACAGGCGTTTTCAGCCCAATACCGGCCTATGGAAGAAACAGCAGAAAGCACAGGGAAATCTCTGCTTCTAAATCCAAAACGCAGCTATCTAACAGAACGGTTGTCAATGTGTGCACTCAACTTCCAGAGTTAAACCCGTGTGTGGATTCAGCAGTCTGCAAACCCTTTCTGTGCAGAGTTTCAAAACAGGCGTTTTCAGCCCAATACCGGCCTATGGAAGAAACAGCAGAAAGCACAGGGAAATATCTGCTTCTAAATCCAAAACGCAGCTATCTAACAGAACGGTTGTCAATGTGTGCACTCAACTTCCAGAGTTAAACCCGTGTGTGGATTCAGCAGTCTGCAAACCCTTTCTGTGCAGAGTTTCAAAACAGGCGTTTTCAGCCCAATACCGGCCTAGGGAAGAAACAGCAGAAAGCACAGGGAAATCTCTGCTTCTAAATCCAAAACGCAGCTATCTAACAGAACGGTTGTCAATGTGTGCACTCAACTTCCAGAGTTAAACCCGTGTGTGGATTCAGCAGTCTGCAAACCCTTTCTGTGCAGAGTTTCAAAACAGGCGTTTTCAGCCCAATACCGGCCTATGGAAGAAACAGCAGAAAGCACAGGGAAATATCTGCTTCTAAATCCAAAACGCAGCTATCTAACAGAACGGTTGTCAATGTGTGCACTCAACTTCCAGAGTTAAACCCGTGTGTGGATTCAGCAGTCTGCAAACCCTTTCTGTGCAGAGTTTCAAAACAGGCGTTTTCAGCCCAATACCGGCCTATGGAAGAAACAGCAGAAAGCCCAGGGAAATCTCTGCTTCTAAATCCAAAACGCAGCTATCTAACAGAACGGTTGTCAATGTGTGCACTCAACTTCCAGAGTTAAACCCGTGTGTGGATTCAGCAGTCTGCAAACCCTTTCTGTGCAGAGTTTCAAAACAGGCGTTTTCAGCCCAATACCGGCCTATGGAAGAAACAGCAGAAAGCACAGGGAAATATCTGCTTCTAAATCCAAAACGCAGCTATCTAACAGAACGGTTGTCAATGTGTGCACTCAACTTCCAGAGTTAAACCCGTGTGTGGATTCAGCAGTCTGCAAACCCTTTCTGTGCAGAGTTTCAAAACAGGCGTTTTCAGCCCAATACCGGCCTATGGAAGAAACAGCAGAAAGCACAGGGAAATATCTGCTTCTAAATCCAAAACGCAGCTATCTAACAGAACGGTTGTCAATGTGTGCACTCAACTTCCAGAGTTAAACCCGTGTGTGGATTCAGCAGTCTGCAAACCCTTTCTGTGCAGAGTTTCAAAACAGGCGTTTTCAGCCCAATACCGGCCTATGGAAGAAACAGCAGAAAGCACAGGGAAATATCTGCTTCTAAATCCAAAACGCAGCTATCTAACAGAACGGTTGTCAATGTGTGCACTCAACTTCCAGAGTTAAACCCGTGTGTGGATTCAGCAGTCTGCAAACCCTTTCTGTGCAGAGTTTCAAAACAGGCGTTTTCAGCCCAATACCGGCCTATGGAAGAAACAGCAGAAAGCACAGGGAAATATCTGCTTCTAAATCCAAAACGCAGCTATCTAACAGAACGGTTGTCAATGTGTGCACTCAACTTCCAGAGTTAAACCCGTGTGTGGATTCAGCAGTCTGCAAACCCTTTCTGTGCAGAGTTTCAAAACAGGCGTTTTCAGCCCAATACCGGCATATGGAAGAAACAGCAGAAAGCACAGGGAAATATCTGCTTCTAAATCCAAAACGCAGCTATCTAACAGAACGGTTGTCAATGTGTGCACTCAACTTCCAGAGTTAAACCCGTGTGTGGATTCAGCAGTCTGCAAACCCTTTCTGTGCAGAGTTTCAAAACAGGCGTTTTCAGCCCAATACCGGCCTATGGAAGAAACAGCAGAAAACACAGGGAAATCTCTGCTTCTAAATCCAAAACGCAGCTATCTAACAGAACGGTTGTCAATGTGTGCACTCAACTTCCAGAGTTAAACCCGTGTGTGGATTCAGCAGTCTGCAAACCCTTTCTGTGCAGAGTTTCAAAACAGGCGTTTTCAGCCCAATACCGGCCTATGGAAGAAACAGCAGAAAGCACAGGGAAATATCTGCTTCTAAATCCAAAACGCAGCTATCTAACAGAACGGTTGTCAATGTGTGCACTCAACTTCCAGAGTTAAACCCGTGTGTGGATTCAGCAGTCTGCAAACCCTTTCTCTGCAGAGTTTCAAAACAGGCGTTTTCAGCCCAATACCGGCCTATGGAAGAAACAGCAGAAAGCACAGGGAAATATCTGCTTCTAAATCCAAAACGCAGCTATCTAACAGAACGGTTGTCAATGTGTGCACTCAACTTCCAGAGTTAAACCCGTGTGTGGATTCAGCAGTCTGCAAACCCTTTCTGTGCAGAGTTTCAAAACAGGCGTTTTCAGCCCAATACCGGCCTAGGGAAGAAACAGCAGAAAGCACAGGGAAATCTCTGCTTCTAAATCCAAAACGCAGCTATCTAACAGAACGGTTGTCAATGTGTGCACTCAACTTCCAGAGTTAAACCCGTGTGTGGATTCAGCAGTCTGCAAACCCTTTCTGTGCAGAGTTTCAAAACAGGCGTTTTCAGCCCAATACCGGCCTATGGAAGAAACAGCAGAAAGCACAGGGAAATATCTGCTTCTAAATCCAAAACGCAGCTATCTAACAGAACGGTTGTCAATGTGTGCACTCAACTTCCAGAGTTAAACCCGTGTGTGGATTCAGCAGTCTGCAAACCCTTTCTGTGCCGAGTTTCAAAACAGGCGTTTTCAGCCCAATACCGGCCTATGGAAGAAACAGCAGAAAGCACAGGGAAATATCTGCTTCTAAATCCAAAACGCAGCTATCTAACAGAACGGTTGTCAATGTGTGCACTCAACTTCCAGAGTTAAACCCGTGTGTGGATTCAGCAGTCTGCAAACCCTTTCTGTGCAGTGTTTCAAAACAGTCGTTTTCAGCCCAATACCGGCCTATGGAAGAAACAGCAGAAAGCACAGGGAAATATCTGCTTCTAAATCCAAAACGCAGCTATCTAACAGAACGGTTGTCAATGTGTGCACTCAACTTCCAGAGTTAAACCCGTGTGTGGATTCAGCAGTCTGCAAACCCTTTCTGTGCAGAGTTTCAAAACAGGCGTTTTCAGCCCAATACCGGCCTATGGAAGAAACAGCAGAAAGCACAGGGAAATATCTGCTTCTAAATCCAAAACGCAGCTATCTAACAGAACGGTTGTCAATGTGTGCACTCAACTTCCAGAGTTAAACCCGTGTGTGGATTCAGCAGTCTGCAAACCCTTTCTGTGCAGAGTTTCAAAACAGGCGTTTTCAGCCCAATACCGGCCTATGGAAGAAACAGCAGAAAGCACAGAGAAATATCTGCTTCTAAATCCAAAACGCAGCTATCTAACAGAACGGTTGTCAATGTGTGCACTCAACTTCCAGAGTTAAACCCGTGTGTGGATTCAGCAGTCTGCAAACCCTTTCTGTGCAGAGTTTCAAAACAGGCGTTTTCAGCCCAATACCGGCCTATGGAAGAAACAGCAGAAAGCACAGGGAAATATCTGCTTCTAAATCCAAAACGCAGCTATCTAACAGAACGGTTGTCAATGTGTGCACTCAACTTCCAGAGTTAAACCCGTGTGTGGATTCAGCAGTCTGCAAACCCTTTCTGTGCAGAGTTTCAAAACAGGCGTTTTCAGCCCAATACCGGCCTATGGAAGAAACAGCAGAAAGCACAGGGAAATATCTGCTTCTAAATCCAAAACGCAGCTATCTAACAGAACGGTTGTCAATGTGTGCACTCAACTTCCAGAGTTAAACCCGTGTGTGGATTCAGCAGTCTGCAAACCCTTTCTGTGCAGAGTTTCAAAACAGGCGTTTTCAGCCCAATACCGGCCTAGGGAAGAAACAGCAGAAAGCACAGGGAAATCTCTGCTTCTAAATCCAAAACGCAGCTATCTAACAGAACGGTTGTCAATGTGTGCACTCAACTTCCAGAGTTAAACCCGTGTGTGGATTCAGCAGTCTGCAAACCCTTTCTGTGCAGAGTTTCAAAACAGGCGTTTTCAGCCCAATACCGGCCTATGGAAGAAACAGCAGAAAGCACAGGGAAATATCTGCTTCTAAATCCAAAACGCAGCTATCTAACAGAACGGTTGTCAATGTGTGCACTCAACTTCCAGAGTTAAACCCGTGTGTGGATTCAGCAGTCTGCAAACCCTTTCTGTGCAGAGTTTCAAAACAGGCGTTTTCAGCCCAATACCGGCCTATGGAAGAAACAGCAGAAAGCCCAGGGAAATCTCTGCTTCTAAATCCAAAACGCAGCTATCTAACAGAACGGTTGTCAATGTGTGCACTCAACTTCCAGAGTTAAACCCGTGTGTGGATTCAGCAGTCTGCAAACCCTTTCTGTGCAGAGTTTCAAAACAGGCGTTTTCAGCCCAATACCGGCCTATGGAAGAAACAGCAGAAAGCACAGGGAAATATCTGCTTCTAAATCCAAAACGCAGCTATCTAACAGAACGGTTGTCAATGTGTGCACTCAACTTCCAGAGTTAAACCCGTGTGTGGATTCAGCAGTCTGCAAACCCTTTCTGTGCAGAGTTTCAAAACAGGCGTTTTCAGCCCAATACCGGCCTATGGAAGAAACAGCAGAAAGCACAGGGAAATATCTGCTTCTAAATCCAAAACGCAGCTATCTAACAGAACGGTTGTCAATGTGTGCACTCAACTTCCAGAGTTAAACCCGTGTGTGGATTCAGCAGTCTGCAAACCCTTTCTGTGCAGAGTTTCAAAACAGGCGTTTTCAGCCCAATACCGGCCTATGGAAGAAACAGCAGAAAGCACAGGGAAATATCTGCTTCTAAATCCAAAACGCAGCTATCTAACAGAACGGTTGTCAATGTGTGCACTCAACTTCCAGAGTTAAACCCGTGTGTGGATTCAGCAGTCTGCAAACCCTTTCTGTGCAGAGTTTCAAAACAGGCGTTTTCAGCCCAATACCGGCCTATGGAAGAAACAGCAGAAAGCACAGGGAAATATCTGCTTCTAAATCCAAAACGCAGCTATCTAACAGAACGGTTGTCAATGTGTGCACTCAACTTCCAGAGTTAAACCCGTGTGTGGATTCAGCAGTCTGCAAACCCTTTCTGTGCAGAGTTTCAAAACAGGCGTTTTCAGCCCAATACCGGCCTATGGAAGAAACAGCAGAAAGCACAGGGAAATATCTGCTTCTAAATCCAAAACGCAGCTATCTAACAGAACGGTTGTCAATGTGTGCACTCAACTTCCAGAGTTAAACCCGTGTGTGGATTCAGCAGTCTGCAAACCCTTTCTGTGCAGAGTTTCAAAACAGGCGTTTTCAGCCCAATACCGGCATATGGAAGAAACAGCAGAAAGCACAGGGAAATATCTGCTTCTAAATCCAAAACGCAGCTATCTAACAGAACGGTTGTCAATGTGTGCACTCAACTTCCAGAGTTAAACCCGTGTGTGGATTCAGCAGTCTGCAAACCCTTTCTGTGCAGAGTTTCAAAACAGGCGTTTTCAGCCCAATACCGGCCTATGGAAGAAACAGCAGAAAACACAGGGAAATCTCTGCTTCTAAATCCAAAACGCAGCTATCTAACAGAACGGTTGTCAATGTGTGCACTCAACTTCCAGAGTTAAACCCGTGTGTGGATTCAGCAGTCTGCAAACCCTTTCTGTGCAGAGTTTCAAAACAGGCGTTTTCAGCCCAATACCGGCCTATGGAAGAAACAGCAGAAAGCACAGGGAAATATCTGCTTCTAAATCCAAAACGCAGCTATCTAACAGAACGGTTGTCAATGTGTGCACTCAACTTCCAGAGTTAAACCCGTGTGTGGATTCAGCAGTCTGCAAACCCTTTCTGTGCAGAGTTTCAAAACAGGCGTTTTCAGCCCAATACCGGCCTATGGAAGAAACAGCAGAAAGCACAGGGAAATATCTGCTTCTAAATCCAAAACGCAGCTATCTAACAGAACGGTTGTCAATGTGTGCACTCAACTTCCAGAGTTAAACCCGTGTGTGGATTCAGCAGTCTGCAAACCCTTTCTGTGCAGAGTTTCAAAACAGGCGTTTTCAGCCCAATACCGGCCTAGGGAAGAAACAGCAGAAAGCACAGGGAAATATCTGCTTCTAAATCCAAAACGCAGCTATCTAACAGAACGGTTGTCAATGTGTGCACTCAACTTCCAGAGTTAAACCCGTGTGTGGATTCAGCAGTCTGCAAACCCTTTCTGTGCAGTGTTTCAAAACAGTCGTTTTCAGCCCAATACCGGCCTATGGAAGAAACAGCAGAAAGCACAGGGAAATATCTGCTTCTAAATCCAAAACGCAGCTATCTAACAGAACGGTTGTCAATGTGTGCACTCAACTTCCAGAGTTAAACCCGTGTGTGGATTCAGCAGTCTGCAAACCCTTTCTGTGCAGAGTTTCAAAACAGGCGTTTTCAGCCCAATACCGGCCTATGGAAGAAACAGCAGAAAGCACAGGGAAATATCTGCTTCTAAATCCAAAACGCAGCTATCTAACAGAACGGTTGTCAATGTGTGCACTCAACTTCCAGAGTTAAACCCGTGTGTGGATTCAGCAGTCTGCAAACCCTTTCTGTGCAGAGTTTCAAAACAGGAGTTTTCAGCCCAATACCGGCATATGGAAGAAACAGCAGAAAGCACAGGGAAATATCTGCTTCTAAATCCAAAACGCAGCTATCTAACAGAACGGTTGTCAATGTGTGCACTCAACTTCCAGAGTTAAACCCGTGTGTGGATTCAGCAGTCTGCAAACCCTTTCTGTGCAGAGTTTCAAAACAGGCGTTTTCAGCCCAATACCGGCCTATGGAAGAAACAGCAGAAAGCACAGGGAAATATCTGCTTCTAAATCCAAAACGCAGCTATCTAACAGAACGGTTGTCAATGTGTGCACTCAACTTCCAGAGTTAAACCCGTGTGTGGATTCAGCAGTCTGCAAACCCTTTCTGTGCAGAGTTTCAAAACAGGCGTTTTCAGCCCAATACCGGCCTATGGAAGAAACAGCAGAAAGCACAGGGAAATATCTGCTTCTAAATCCAAAACGCAGCTATCTAACAGAACGGTTGTCAATGTGTGCACTCAACTTCCAGAGTTAAACCCGTGTGTGGATTCAGCAGTCTGCAAACCCTTTCTGTGCCGAGTTTCAAAACAGGCGTTTTCAGCCCAATACCGGCCTATGGAAGAAACAGCAGAAAGCACAGGGAAATATCTGCTTCTAAATCCAAAACGCAGCTATCTAACAGAACGGTTGTCAATGTGTGCACTCAACTTCCAGAGTTAAACCCGTGTGTGGATTCAGCAGTCTGCAAACCCTTTCTGTGCAGAGTTTCAAAACAGGCGTTTTCAGCCCAATACCGGCCTATGGAAGAAACAGCAGAAAGCACAGGGAAATATCTGCTTCTAAATCCAAAACGCAGCTATCTAACAGAACGGTTGTCAATGTGTGCACTCAACTTCCAGAGTTAAACCCGTGTGTGGATTCAGCAGTCTGCAAACCCTTTCTGTGCAGAGTTTCAAAACAGGCGTTTTCAGCCCAATACCGGCCTATGGAAGAAACAGCAGAAAGCACAGGGAAATATCTGCTTCTAAATCCAAAACGCAGCTATCTAACAGAACGGTTGTCAATGTGTGCACTCAACTTCCAGAGTTAAACCCGTGTGTGGATTCAGCAGTCTGCAAACCCTTTCTGTGCAGAGTTTCAAAACAGGCGTTTTCAGCCCAATACCGGCCTATGGAAGAAACAGCAGAAAGCACAGGGAAATATCTGCTTCTAAATCCAAAACGCAGCTATCTAACAGAACGGTTGTCAATGTGTGCACTCAACTTCCAGAGTTAAACCCGTGTGTGGATTCAGCAGTCTGCAAACCCTTTCTGTGCAGAGTTTCAAAACAGGCGTTTTCAGCCCAATACCGGCCTATGGAAGAAACAGCAGAAAGCACAGGGAAATATCTGCTTCTAAATCCAAAACGCAGCTATCTAACAGAACGGTTGTCAATGTGTGCACTCAACTTCCAGAGTTAAACCCGTGTGTGGATTCAGCAGTCTGCAAACCCTTTCTGTGCAGAGTTTCAAAACAGGCGTTTTCAGCCCAATACCGGCCTATGGAAGAAACAGCAGAAAGCACAGGGAAATATCTGCTTCTAAATCCAAAACGCAGCTATCTAACAGAACGGTTGTCAATGTGTGCACTCAACTTCCAGAGTTAAACCCGTGTGTGGATTCAGCAGTCTGCAAACCCTTTCTGTGCAGAGTTTCAAAACAGGCGTTTTCAGCCCAATACCGGCATATGGAAGAAACAGCAGAAAGCACAGGGAAATATCTGCTTCTAAATCCAAAACGCAGCTATCTAACAGAACGGTTGTCAATGTGTGCACTCAACTTCCAGAGTTAAACCCGTGTGTGGATTCAGCAGTCTGCAAACCCTTTCTGTGCAGAGTTTCAAAACAGGCGTTTTCAGCCCAATACCGGCCTATGGAAGAAACAGCAGAAAACACAGGGAAATCTCTGCTTCTAAATCCAAAACGCAGCTATCTAACAGAACGGTTGTCAATGTGTGCACTCAACTTCCAGAGTTAAACCCGTGTGTGGATTCAGCAGTCTGCAAACCCTTTCTGTGCAGAGTTTCAAAACAGGCGTTTTCAGCCCAATACCGGCCTATGGAAGAAACAGCAGAAAGCACAGGGAAATATCTGCTTCTAAATCCAAAACGCAGCTATCTAACAGAACGGTTGTCAATGTGTGCACTCAACTTCCAGAGTTAAACCCGTGTGTGGATTCAGCAGTCTGCAAACCCTTTCTGTGCAGAGTTTCAAAACAGGCGTTTTCAGCCCAATACCGGCCTATGGAAGAAACAGCAGAAAGCACAGGGAAATATCTGCTTCTAAATCCAAAACGCAGCTATCTAACAGAACGGTTGTCAATGTGTGCACTCAACTTCCAGAGTTAAACCCGTGTGTGGATTCAGCAGTCTGCAAACCCTTTCTGTGCAGAGTTTCAAAACAGGCGTTTTCAGCCCAATACCGGCCTAGGGAAGAAACAGCAGAAAGCACAGGGAAATATCTGCTTCTAAATCCAAAACGCAGCTATCTAACAGAACGGTTGTCAATGTGTGCACTCAACTTCCAGAGTTAAACCCGTGTGTGGATTCAGCAGTCTGCAAACCCTTTCTGTGCAGTGTTTCAAAACAGTCGTTTTCAGCCCAATACCGGCCTATGGAAGAAACAGCAGAAAGCACAGGGAAATATCTGCTTCTAAATCCAAAACGCAGCTATCTAACAGAACGGTTGTCAATGTGTGCACTCAACTTCCAGAGTTAAACCCGTGTGTGGATTCAGCAGTCTGCAAACCCTTTCTGTGCAGAGTTTCAAAACAGGCGTTTTCAGCCCAATACCGGCCTATGGAAGAAACAGCAGAAAGCACAGGGAAATATCTGCTTCTAAATCCAAAACGCAGCTATCTAACAGAACGGTTGTCAATGTGTGCACTCAACTTCCAGAGTTAAACCCGTGTGTGGATTCAGCAGTCTGCAAACCCTTTCTGTGCAGAGTTTCAAAACAGGAGTTTTCAGCCCAATACCGGCATATGGAAGAAACAGCAGAAAGCACAGGGAAATATCTGCTTCTAAATCCAAAACGCAGCTATCTAACAGAACGGTTGTCAATGTGTGCACTCAACTTCCAGAGTTAAACCCGTGTGTGGATTCAGCAGTCTGCAAACCCTTTCTGTGCAGAGTTTCAAAACAGGCGTTTTCAGCCCAATACCGGCCTATGGAAGAAACAGCAGAAAGCACAGGGAAATATCTGCTTCTAAATCCAAAACGCAGCTATCTAACAGAACGGTTGTCAATGTGTGCACTCAACTTCCAGAGTTAAACCCGTGTGTGGATTCAGCAGTCTGCAAACCCTTTCTGTGCAGAGTTTCAAAACAGGCGTTTTCAGCCCAATACCGGCCTATGGAAGAAACAGCAGAAAGCACAGGGAAATATCTGCTTCTAAATCCAAAACGCAGCTATCTAACAGAACGGTTGTCAATGTGTGCACTCAACTTCCAGAGTTAAACCCGTGTGTGGATTCAGCAGTCTGCAAACCCTTTCTGTGCCGAGTTTCAAAACAGGCGTTTTCAGCCCAATACCGGCCTATGGAAGAAACAGCAGAAAGCACAGGGAAATATCTGCTTCTAAATCCAAAACGCAGCTATCTAACAGAACGGTTGTCAATGTGTGCACTCAACTTCCAGAGTTAAACCCGTGTGTGGATTCAGCAGTCTGCAAACCCTTTCTGTGCAGAGTTTCAAAACAGGCGTTTTCAGCCCAATACCGGCCTATGGAAGAAACAGCAGAAAGCACAGGGAAATATCTGCTTCTAAATCCAAAACGCAGCTATCTAACAGAACGGTTGTCAATGTGTGCACTCAACTTCCAGAGTTAAACCCGTGTGTGGATTCAGCAGTCTGCAAACCCTTTCTGTGCAGAGTTTCAAAACAGGCGTTTTCAGCCCAATACCGGCCTATGGAAGAAACAGCAGAAAGCACAGGGAAATATCTGCTTCTAAATCCAAAACGCAGCTATCTAACAGAACGGTTGTCAATGTGTGCACTCAACTTCCAGAGTTAAACCCGTGTGTGGATTCAGCAGTCTGCAAACCCTTTCTGTGCAGAGTTTCAAAACAGGCGTTTTCAGCCCAATACCGGCCTATGGAAGAAACAGCAGAAAGCACAGGGAAATATCTGCTTCTAAATCCAAAACGCAGCTATCTAACAGAACGGTTGTCAATGTGTGCACTCAACTTCCAGAGTTAAACCCGTGTGTGGATTCAGCAGTCTGCAAACCCTTTCTGTGCAGAGTTTCAAAACAGGCGTTTTCAGCCCAATACCGGCCTATGGAAGAAACAGCAGAAAGCACAGGGAAATATCTGCTTCTAAATCCAAAACGCAGCTATCTAACAGAACGGTTGTCAATGTGTGCACTCAACTTCCAGAGTTAAACCCGTGTGTGGATTCAGCAGTCTGCAAACCCTTTCTGTGAGTGTTTCAAAACAGTCGTTTTCAGCCCAATACCGGCCTATGGAAGAAACAGCAGAAAGCACAGGGAAATATCTGCTTCTAAATCCAAAACGCAGCTATCTAACAGAACGGTTGTCAATGTGTGCACTCAACTTCCAGAGTTAAACCCGTGTGTGGATTCAGCAGTCTGCAAACCCTTTCTGTGCAGAGTTTCAAAACAGGCGTTTTCAGCCCAATACCGGCCTATGGAAGAAACAGCAGAAAGCACAGGGAAATATCTGCTTCTAAATCCAAAACGCAGCTATCTAACAGAACGGTTGTCAATGTGTGCACTCAACTTCCAGAGTTATACCCGTGTGTGGATTCAGCAGTCTGCAAACCCTTTCTGTGCAGAGTTTCAAAACAGGCGTTTTCAGCCCAATACCGGCCTATGGAAGAAACAGCAGAAAGCACAGGGAAATATCTGCTTCTAAATCCAAAACGCAGCTATCTAACAGAACGGTTGTCAATGTGTGCACTCAACTTCCAGAGTTAAACCCGTGTGTGGATTCAGCAGTCTGCAAACCCTTTCTGTGCAGAGTTTCAAAACAGGCGTTTTCAGCCCAATACCGGCCTATGGAAGAAACAGCAGAAAGCACAGGGAAATATCTGCTTCTAAATCCAAAACGCAGCTATCTAACAGAACGGTTGTCAATGTGTGCACTCAACTTCCAGAGTTAAACCCGTGTGTGGATTCAGCAGTCTGCAAACCCTTTCTGTGCAGAGTTTCAAAACAGGCGTTTTCAGCCCAATACCGGCCTATGGAAGAAACAGCAGAAAGCACAGGGAAATATCTGCTTCTAAATCCAAAACGCAGCTATCTAACAGAACGGTTGTCAATGTGTGCACTCAACTTCCAGAGTTAAACCCGTGTGTGGATTCAGCAGTCTGCAAACCCTTTCTGTGCAGAGTTTCAAAACAGGCGTTTTCAGACCAATACCGGCCTATGGAAGAAACAGCAGAAAGCACAGGGAAATCTCTGCTTCTAAATCCAAAACACAGCTATCTAACAGAACGGTTGTCAATGTGTGCACTCAACTTCCAGAGTTAAACCCGTGTGTGGATTCAGCAGTCTGCAAACCCTTTCTGTGCAGAGTTTCAAAACAGGCGTTTTCAGCCCAATACCGGCCTATGGAAGAAACAGCAGAAAGCACAGGGAAATATCTGCTTCTAAATCCAAAACGCAGCTATCTAACAGAACGGTTGTCAATGTGTGCACTCAACTTCCAGAGTTAAACCCGTGTGTGGATTCAGCAGTCTGCAAACCCTTTCTGTGCAGAGTTTCAAAACAGGAGTTTTCAGCCCAATACCGGCATATGGAAGAAACAGCAGAAAGCACAGGGAAATATCTGCTTCTAAATCCAAAACGCAGCTATCTAACAGAACGGTTGTCAATGTGTGCACTCAACTTCCAGAGTTAAACCCGTGTGTGGATTCAGCAGTCTGCAAACCCTTTCTGTGCCGAGTTTCAAAACAGGCGTTTTCAGCCCAATACCGGCCTATGGAAGAAACAGCAGAAAGCACAGGGAAATATCTGCTTCTAAATCCAAAACGCAGCTATCTAACAGAACGGTTGTCAATGTGTGCACTCAACTTCCAGAGTTAAACCCGTGTGTGGATTCAGCAGTCTGCAAACCCTTTCTGTGCAGAGTTTCAAAACAGGCGTTTTCAGCCCAATACCGGCCTATGGAAGAAACAGCAGAAAGCACAGGGAAATATCTGCTTCTAAATCCAAAACGCAGCTATCTAACAGAACGGTTGTCAATGTGTGCACTCAACTTCCAGAGTTAAACCCGTGTGTGGATTCAGCAGTCTGCAAACCCTTTCTGTGCAGAGTTTCAAAACAGGCGTTTTCAGCCCAATACCGGCCTATGGAAGAAACAGCAGAAAGCACAGGGAAATATCTGCTTCTAAATCCAAAACGCAGCTATCTAACAGAACGGTTGTCAATGTGTGCACTCAACTTCCAGAGTTAAACCCGTGTGTGGATTCAGCAGTCTGCAAACCCTTTCTGTGCAGAGTTTCAAAACAGGCGTTTTCAGCCCAATACCGGCCTATGGAAGAAACAGCAGAAAGCACAGGGAAATATCTGCTTCTAAATCCAAAACGCAGCTATCTAACAGAACGGTTGTCAATGTGTGCACTCAACTTCCAGAGTTAAACCCGTGTGTGGATTCAGCAGTCTGCAAACCCTTTCTGTGCAGAGTTTCAAAACAGGCGTTTTCAGCCCAATACCGGCCTATGGAAGAAACAGCAGAAAGCACAGGGAAATATCTGCTTCTAAATCCAAAACGCAGCTATCTAACAGAACGGTTGTCAATGTGTGCACTCAACTTCCAGAGTTAAACCCGTGTGTGGATTCAGCAGTCTGCAAACCCTTTCTGTGCAGAGTTTCAAAACAGGCGTTTTCAGCCCAATACCGGCCTATGGAAGAAACAGCAGAAAGCACAGGGAAATATCTGCTTCTAAATCCAAAACGCAGCTATCTAACAGAACGGTTGTCAATGTGTGCACTCAACTTCCAGAGTTAAACCCGTGTGTGGATTCAGCAGTCTGCAAACCCTTTCTGTGCAGAGTTTCAAAACAGGCGTTTTCAGCCCAATACCGGCCTATGGAAGAAACAGCAGAAAGCACAGGGAAATCTCTGCTTCTAAATCCAAAACGCAGCTATCTAACAGAACGGTTGTCAATGTGTGCACTCAACTTCCAGAGTTAAACCCGTGTGTGGATTCAGCAGTCTGCAAACCCTTTCTGTGCAGAGTTTCAAAACAGGCGTTTTCAGCCCAATACCGGCCTATGGAAGAAACAGCAGAAAGCACAGGGAAATCTCTGCTTCTAAATCCAAAACGCAGCTATCTAACAGAACGGTTGTCAATGTGTGCACTCAACTTCCAGAGTTAAACCCGTGTGTGGATTCAGCAGTCTGCAAACCCTTTCTGTGCAGAGTTTCAAAACAGGCGTTTTCAGCCCAATACCGGCCTATGGAAGAAACAGCAGAAAGCACAGGGAAATATCTGCTTCTAAATCCAAAACGCAGCTATCTAACAGAACGGTTGTCAATGTGTGCACTCAACTTCCAGAGTTAAACCCGTGTGTGGATTCAGCAGTCTGCAAACCCTTTCTGTGCAGAGTTTCAAAACAGGCGTTTTCAGCCCAATACCGGCCTATGGAAGAAACAGCAGAAAGCACAGGGAAATATCTGCTTCTAAATCCAAAACGCAGCTATCTAACAGAACGGTTGTCAATGTGTGCACTCAACTTCCAGAGTTAAACCCGTGTGTGGATTCAGCAGTCTGCAAACCCTTTCTGTGCAGAGTTTCAAAACAGGCGTTTTCAGCCCAATACCGGCCTATGGAAGAAACAGCAGAAAGCACAGGGAAATATCTGCTTCTAAATCCAAAACGCAGCTATCTAACAGAACGGTTGTCAATGTGTGCACTCAACTTCCAGAGTTAAACCAGTGTGTGGATTCAGCAGTCTGCAAACCCTTTCTGTGCAGAGTTTCAAAACAGGCGTTTTCAGCCCAATACCGGCCTATGGAAGAAACAGCAGAAAGCACAGGGAAATATCTGCTTCTAAATCCAAAACGCAGCTATCTAACAGAACGGTTGTCAATGTGTGCACTCAACTTCCAGAGTTAAACCCGTGTGTGGATTCAGCAGTCTGCAAACACTTTCTGTGCAGAATCTCAAAACAGGCCTTTCCGGCCCAGTACCGGCATATATAGGAAAGAGCAGTAAGACTGCGTCTAAAACTCAGAAGAAACGTTTCTTTCAAACTGCTCGGCCCTGTGTTCTTTGACCTAAGGGAGTTGAATCTATGTTTAGATTCAGCGAGATAGAAACGCGTTTATTCTAGGAGCTGTCTTTGAATATTCCAGAATGAATGGGAGTATATGCTGTAAAGAGAAATATCTGTTTCTAAAACCAAAATGGATCTATCTAGCAGAGTGGTTGTGAATGTGTGCCTTTGGCTTAAAGAGGTAAACTGCTCTTCTCATGCAGCACTTTAGAAACCCTTTATATGCAAATTCTCATACAGACCTTTCCAGCAAAACACCAGCCTAAAGGAAATAGCAGTAAGACTGCATCTTTAACATGGAAGAAACTGTTTTCAAACTGCTCTGCTGTGTGTTCATTCATATAAGAGACTTGAATATATGTTCAGATTCAGCTAGTTAGCAACACGTTTCTTCCAGGAGCTGTGTTTGCCTATTCCAGAGTATACTGGAGTATAAGATGTAAAGACAAATGTCTCGTTCCAAAAGAAAAACGGATGATCTAATGGAATGGTTGTCAATGTGTGCATTCAACTTACTGAGCTAAACTGCTGTTTGTATGCAGCAGTTTAGAAAACATTTCTGTGTAGATTCTCAAACAGACATTTCCAGCAAAATACCGGCCTATAAGAAATAGCAGTAAGACTGCGTCTAAAACTCAGAGGGAACGTTTCTTTCAAACTGCTCTGCAGTGTGTTCGTTCACCAAAGGTCGTTGAATCTATGTTTGGATTCAGCGAGTTTGAAACACGTTTATTCTAGGAGCTGCATTTCGGTATTCCAGAGTGTATGGGAGTAAATGCTGTAAAGAGAAATATCTGTTTCTAAAACCAAAACGGAGCTATCTAACAGAATGGTTGTGAATGTGTGCATTCAACTTAAAGGGTTAATCTGCTCTTCTTAGGCAGCAGTTTAGAAACCCTTTATATGCAAATTCTAAAATCAACATTTGCAGCAAAACACCAGCCTAAAAGAAGTAGCAGTAAGACTGCATCTATAACATAGAAGAAACGTTTTCTTCAAAATGCTCTGCTCTGTGTTCATTCACCTAAGAGTCTTGAGTATATGTTCAGATTCAGCGAGTAAGAAACACGTTTCTTCCAGGAGCTGCATTTGCATATTCCAGAGTGTACTGGAGTATAAGGTTTAAAGTGAAATATCTGGTTCTAAAACAAACACGGAGCCATCTAACAGAATGGTTGTCACTGTGTGCATTCAGCTTATTGAGATAAACTGCTGTTTCTATGCAGCAGTTTAGAAAAGATTTTTGTGCAGATTCTAAAACAGACATTCCCAGCAAAATACCGGCCTCTAAGAAATAGCAATAAGACTGCGTCTAAAACTCAAATAAAACGTTTCTTTCAAACTGCTGTGCTGTGTGTTCGTTCACCTAAGGGAGTTGAATCTATGTTTAGATTCAGTGACTTAGAAACACGTCTATTCTGGGAGCTGCGTTTGGCTATTCCAGAATGAATGGGAGTATATGCTGTAACTAGAAACATAGGCTTCTAAAACCAAAACGGAGCTAGCTAACAGAATGAATGTGAATGAGGGCATTCAACTTAACGAATTAAACTGCTCCACTTATGCAGCAGTTTACAAAGCATTTATATGGAAATTCTAAAACCAACATTTCCAGGAAAACACCAGCCTAAAAGCAGTAGCAGTAACAGTGCATCTATAACATGGAAGAAATGTTTTTTTCAAACTGCTCTGCTGTGTGATCATTCACCTAACAGACTTCAATATATGCTCAGATTCAGCGAGTTACAAACACGTTTCTTCCAGGAGCTGCGTTTGCATATATCAGAGTATACTGGGGGACAAGATGTAAAGAGAAATATCTCATTATACTTAGAAACCCGTTTCTTTTAGGAGCTGCGTTTGGATATTCCGGAGTGAATGAGAGTATGAGCTGTAAAGAGAAATAACTGCTTCTAAAACCAAAAGGCAGCTATCTAACAGAACGGTTGTCAATGTGTGCACTCAACTTCCAGAGTTAAACCCGTGTGTGGATTCAGCAGTCTGCAAACCCTTTCTGTGCAGAGTTTCAAAACAGGCGTTTTCAGCCCAATACCGGCCTATGGAAGAAACAGCAGAAAGCACAGGGAAATATCTGCTTCTAAATCCAAAACGCAGCTATCTAACAGAACGGTTGTCAATGTGTGCACTCAACTTCCAGAGTTAAACCCGTGTGTGGATTCAGCAGTCTGCAAACCCTTTCTGTGCAGAGTTTCAAAACAGGTGTTTTCAGCCCAATACCGGCCTATGGAAGAAACAGCAGAAAGCACAGGGAAATATCTGCTTCTAAATCCAAAACGCAGCTATCTAACAGAACGGTTGTCAATGTGTGCACTCAACTTCCAGAGTTAAACCCGTGTGTGGATTCAGCAGTCTGCAAACCCTTTCTGTGCAGAGTTTCAAAACAGGCGTTTTCAGCCCAATACCGGCCTATGGAAGAAACAGCAGAAAGCACAGGGAAATCTCTGCTTCTAAATCCAAAACGCAGCTATCTAACAGAACGGTTGTCAATGTGTGCACTCAACATCCAGAGTTAAACCCGTCTGTGGATTCAGCAGTCTGCAAACCCTTTCTGTGCAGAGTTTCAAAACAGGCGTTTTCAGCCCAATACCGGCCTATGGAAGAAACAGCAGAAAGCACAGGGAAATCTCTGCTTCTAAATCCAAAACGCAGCTATCTAACAGAACGGTTGTCAATGTGTGCACTCAACTTCCAGAGTTAAACCCGTGTGTGGATTCAGCAGTCTGCAAACCCTTTCTGTGCAGAGTTTCAAAACAGGCGTTTTCAGCCCAATACCGGCCTATGGAAGAAACAGCAGAAAGCACAGGGAAATATCTGCTTCTAAATCCAAAACGCAGCTATCTAACAGAACGGTTGTCAATGTGTGCACTCAACTTCCAGAGTTAAACCCGTGTGTGGATTCAGCAGTCTGCAAACCCTTTCTGTGCAGAGTTTCAAAACAGGCGTTTTCAGCCCAATACCGGCCTATGGAAGAAACAGCAGAAAGCACAGGGAAATATCTGCTTCTAAATCCAAAACGCAGCTATCTAACAGAACGGTTGTCAATGTGTGCACTCAACTTCCAGAGTTAAACCCGTGTGTGGATTCAGCAGTCTGCAAACCCTTTCTGTGCAGAGTTTCAAAACAGGCGTTTTCAGCCCAATACCGGCCTATGGAAGAAACAGCAGAAAGCACAGGGAAATATCTGCTTCTAAATCCAAAACGCAGCTATCTAACAGAACGGTTGTCAATGTGTGCACTCAACTTCCAGAGTTAAACCCGTGTGTGGATTCAGCAGTCTGCAAACCCTTTCTGTGCAGAGTTTCAAAACAGGCGTTTTCAGCCCAATACCGGCCTATGGAAGAAACAGCAGAAAGCACAGGGAAATATCTGCTTCTAAATCCAAAACGCAGCTATCTAACAGAACGGTTGTCAATGTGTGCACTCAACTTCCAGAGTTAAACCCGTGTGTGGATTCAGCAGTCTGCAAACCCTTTCTGTGCAGAGTTTCAAAACAGGCGTTTTCAGACCAATACCGGCCTATGGAAGAAACAGCAGAAAGCACAGGGAAATCTCTGCTTCTAAATCCAAAACACAGCTATCTAACAGAACGGTTGTCAATGTGTGCACTCAACTTCCAGAGTTAAACCCGTGTGTGGATTCAGCAGTCTGCAAACCCTTTCTGTGCAGAGTTTCAAAACAGGCGTTTTCAGCCCAATACCGGCCTATGGAAGAAACAGCAGAAAGCACAGGGAAATATCTGCTTCTAAATCCAAAACGCAGCTATCTAACAGAACGGTTGTCAATGTGTGCACTCAACTTCCAGAGTTAAACCCGTGTGTGGATTCAGCAGTCTGCAAACCCTTTCTGTGCAGAGTTTCAAAACAGGAGTTTTCAGCCCAATACCGGCATATGGAAGAAACAGCAGAAAGCACAGGGAAATATCTGCTTCTAAATCCAAAACGCAGCTATCTAACAGAACGGTTGTCAATGTGTGCACTCAACTTCCAGAGTTAAACCCGTGTGTGGATTCAGCAGTCTGCAAACCCTTTCTGTGCCGAGTTTCAAAACAGGCGTTTTCAGCCCAATACCGGCCTATGGAAGAAACAGCAGAAAGCACAGGGAAATATCTGCTTCTAAATCCAAAACGCAGCTATCTAACAGAACGGTTGTCAATGTGTGCACTCAACTTCCAGAGTTAAACCCGTGTGTGGATTCAGCAGTCTGCAAACCCTTTCTGTGCAGAGTTTCAAAACAGGCGTTTTCAGCCCAATACCGGCCTATGGAAGAAACAGCAGAAAGCACAGGGAAATATCTGCTTCTAAATCCAAAACGCAGCTATCTAACAGAACGGTTGTCAATGTGTGCACTCAACTTCCAGAGTTAAACCCGTGTGTGGATTCAGCAGTCTGCAAACCCTTTCTGTGCAGAGTTTCAAAACAGGCGTTTTCAGCCCAATACCGGCCTATGGAAGAAACAGCAGAAAGCACAGGGAAATATCTGCTTCTAAATCCAAAACGCAGCTATCTAACAGAACGGTTGTCAATGTGTGCACTCAACTTCCAGAGTTAAACCCGTGTGTGGATTCAGCAGTCTGCAAACCCTTTCTGTGCAGAGTTTCAAAACAGGCGTTTTCAGCCCAATACCGGCCTATGGAAGAAACAGCAGAAAGCACAGGGAAATATCTGCTTCTAAATCCAAAACGCAGCTATCTAACAGAACGGTTGTCAATGTGTGCACTCAACTTCCAGAGTTAAACCCGTGTGTGGATTCAGCAGTCTGCAAACCCTTTCTGTGCAGAGTTTCAAAACAGGCGTTTTCAGCCCAATACCGGCCTATGGAAGAAACAGCAGAAAGCACAGGGAAATATCTGCTTCTAAATCCAAAACGCAGCTATCTAACAGAACGGTTGTCAATGTGTGCACTCAACTTCCAGAGTTAAACCCGTGTGTGGATTCAGCAGTCTGCAAACCCTTTCTGTGCAGAGTTTCAAAACAGGCGTTTTCAGCCCAATACCGGCCTATGGAAGAAACAGCAGAAAGCACAGGGAAATATCTGCTTCTAAATCCAAAACGCAGCTATCTAACAGAACGGTTGTCAATGTGTGCACTCAACTTCCAGAGTTAAACCCGTGTGTGGATTCAGCAGTCTGCAAACCCTTTCTGTGCAGAGTTTCAAAACAGGCGTTTTCAGCCCAATACCGGCCTATGGAAGAAACAGCAGAAAGCACAGGGAAATCTCTGCTTCTAAATCCAAAACGCAGCTATCTAACAGAACGGTTGTCAATGTGTGCACTCAACTTCCAGAGTTAAACCCGTGTGTGGATTCAGCAGTCTGCAAACCCTTTCTGTGCAGAGTTTCAAAACAGGCGTTTTCAGCCCAATACCGGCCTATGGAAGAAACAGCAGAAAGCACAGGGAAATCTCTGCTTCTAAATCCAAAACGCAGCTATCTAACAGAACGGTTGTCAATGTGTGCACTCAACTTCCAGAGTTAAACCCGTGTGTGGATTCAGCAGTCTGCAAACCCTTTCTGTGCAGAGTTTCAAAACAGGCGTTTTCAGCCCAATACCGGCCTATGGAAGAAACAGCAGAAAGCACAGGGAAATATCTGCTTCTAAATCCAAAACGCAGCTATCTAACAGAACGGTTGTCAATGTGTGCACTCAACTTCCAGAGTTAAACCCGTGTGTGGATTCAGCAGTCTGCAAACCCTTTCTGTGCAGAGTTTCAAAACAGGCGTTTTCAGCCCAATACCGGCCTATGGAAGAAACAGCAGAAAGCACAGGGAAATATCTGCTTCTAAATCCAAAACGCAGCTATCTAACAGAACGGTTGTCAATGTGTGCACTCAACTTCCAGAGTTAAACCCGTGTGTGGATTCAGCAGTCTGCAAACCCTTTCTGTGCAGAGTTTCAAAACAGGCGTTTTCAGCCCAATACCGGCCTATGGAAGAAACAGCAGAAAGCACAGGGAAATATCTGCTTCTAAATCCAAAACGCAGCTATCTAACAGAACGGTTGTCAATGTGTGCACTCAACTTCCAGAGTTAAACCAGTGTGTGGATTCAGCAGTCTGCAAGCCCTTTCTGTGCAGAGTTTCAAAACAGGCGTTTTCAGCCCAATACCGGCCTATGGAAGAAACAGCAGAAAGCACAGGGAAATATCTGCTTCTAAATCCAAAACGCAGCTATCTAACAGAACGGTTGTCAATGTGTGCACTCAACTTCCAGAGTTAAACCCGTGTGTGGATTCAGCAGTCTGCAAACACTTTCTGTGCAGAATCTCAAAACAGGCCTTTCCGGCCCAGTACCGGCATATATAGGAAAGAGCAGTAAGACTGCGTCTAAAACTCAGAAGAAACGTTTCTTTCAAACTGCTCGGCCCTGTGTTCTTTGACCTAAGGGAGTTGAATCTATGTTTAGATTCAGCGAGATAGAAACGCGTTTATTCTAGGAGCTGTCTTTGAATATTCCAGAATGAATGGGAGTATATGCTGTAAAGAGAAATATCTGTTTCTAAAACCAAAATGGATCTATCTAGCAGAGTGGTTGTGAATGTGTGCCTTTGGCTTAAAGAGGTAAACTGCTCTTCTCATGCAGCACTTTAGAAACCCTTTATATGCAAATTCTCATACAGACCTTTCCAGCAAAACACCAGCCTAAAGGAAATAGCAGTAAGACTGCATCTTTAACATGGAAGAAACTGTTTTCAAACTGCTCTGCTGTGTGTTCATTCATATAAGAGACTTGAATATATGTTCAGATTCAGCTAGTTAGCAACACGTTTCTTCCAGGAGCTGTGTTTGCCTATTCCAGAGTATACTGGAGTATAAGATGTAAAGACAAATGTCTCGTTCCAAAAGAAAAACGGATGATCTAATGGAATGGTTGTCAATGTGTGCATTCAACTTACTGAGCTAAACTGCTGTTTGTATGCAGCAGTTTAGAAAACATTTCTGTGTAGATTCTCAAACAGACATTTCCAGCAAAATACCGGCCTATAAGAAATAGCAGTAAGACTGCGTCTAAAACTCAGAGGGAACGTTTCTTTCAAACTGCTCTGCAGTGTGTTCGTTCACCAAAGGTCGTTGAATCTATGTTTGGATTCAGCGAGTTTGAAACACGTTTATTCTAGGAGCTGCATTTCGGTATTCCAGAGTGTATGGGAGTAAATGCTGTAAAGAGAAATATCTGTTTCTAAAACCAAAACGGAGCTATCTAACAGAATGGTTGTGAATGTGTGCATTCAACTTAAAGGGTTAATCTGCTCTTCTTAGGCAGCAGTTTAGAAACCCTTTATATGCAAATTCTAAAATCAACATTTGCAGCAAAACACCAGCCTAAAAGAAGTAGCAGTAAGACTGCATCTATAACATAGAAGAAACGTTTTCTTCAAAATGCTCTGCTCTGTGTTCATTCACCTAAGAGTCTTGAGTATATGTTCAGATTCAGCGAGTAAGAAACACGTTTCTTCCAGGAGCTGCATTTGCATATTCCAGAGTGTACTGGAGTATAAGGTTTAAAGTGAAATATCTGGTTCTAAAACAAACACGGAGCCATCTAACAGAATGGTTGTCACTGTGTGCATTCAGCTTATTGAGATAAACTGCTGTTTCTATGCAGCAGTTTAGAAAAGATTTTTGTGCAGATTCTAAAACAGACATTCCCAGCAAAATACCGGCCTCTAAGAAATAGCAATAAGACTGCGTCTAAAACTCAAATAAAACGTTTCTTTCAAACTGCTGTGCTGTGTGTTCGTTCACCTAAGGGAGTTGAATCTATGTTTAGATTCAGTGACTTAGAAACACGTCTATTCTGGGAGCTGCGTTTGGCTATTCCAGAATGAATGGGAGTATATGCTGTAACTAGAAACATAGGCTTCTAAAACCAAAACGGAGCTAGCTAACAGAATGAATGTGAATGAGGGCATTCAACTTAACGAATTAAACTGCTCCACTTATGCAGCAGTTTACAAAGCATTTATATGGAAATTCTAAAACCAACATTTCCAGGAAAACACCAGCCTAAAAGCAGTAGCAGTAACAGTGCATCTATAACATGGAAGAAATGTTTTTTTCAAACTGCTCTGCTGTGTGATCATTCACCTAACAGACTTCAATATATGCTCAGATTCAGCGAGTTACAAACACGTTTCTTCCAGGAGCTGCGTTTGCATATATCAGAGTATACTGGGGGACAAGATGTAAAGAGAAATATCTCATTATACTTAGAAACCCGTTTCTTTTAGGAGCTGCGTTTGGATATTCCGGAGTGAATGAGAGTATGAGCTGTAAAGAGAAATAACTGCTTCTAAAACCAAAAGGCAGCTATCTAACAGAATGGTTGTCAATGTGTGCACTCAACTTCCAGAGTTAAACCCGTGTGTGGATTCAGCAGTCTGCAAACCCTTTCTGTGCAGAGTTTCAAAACAGGCGTTTTCAGCCCAATACCGGCCTATGGAAGAAACAGCAGAAAGCACAGGGAAATCTCTGCTTCTAAATCCAAAACGCAGCTATCTAACAGAACGGTTGTCAATGTGTGCACTCAACTTCCAGAGTTAAACCCGTGTGTGGATTCAGCAGTCTGCAAACCCTTTCTGTGCAGAGTTTCAAAACAGGCGTTTTCAGCCCAATACCGGCCTATGGAAGAAACAGCAGAAAGCACAGGGAAATATCTGCTTCTAAATCCAAAACGCAGCTATCTAACAGAACGGTTGTCAATGTGTGCACTCAACTTCCAGAGTTAAACCCGTGTGTGGATTCAGCAGTCTGCAAACCCTTTCTGTGCAGAGTTTCAAAACAGGCGTTTTCAGCCCAATACCGGCCTATGGAAGAAACAGCAGAAAGCACAGGGAAATATCTGCTTCTAAATCCAAAACGCAGCTATCTAACAGAACGGTTGTCAATGTGTGCACTCAACTTCCAGAGTTAAACCCGTGTGTGGATTCAGCAGTCTGCAAACCCTTTCTGTGCAGAGTTTCAAAACAGGCGTTTTCAGCCCAATACCGGCCTATGGAAGAAACAGCAGAAAGCACAGGGAAATATCTGCTTCTAAATCCAAAACGCAGCTATCTAACAGAACGGTTGTCAATGTGTGCACTCAACTTCCAGAGTTAAACCCGTGTGTGGATTCAGCAGTCTGCAAACCCTTTCTGTGCAGAGTTTCAAAACAGGCGTTTTCAGCCCAATACCGGCCTATGGAAGAAACAGCAGAAAGCACAGGGAAATATCTGCTTCTAAATCCAAAACGCAGCTATCTAACAGAACGGTTGTCAATGTGTGCACTCAACTTCCAGAGTTAAACCCGTGTGTGGATTCAGCAGTCTGCAAACCCTTTCTGTGCAGAGTTTCAAAACAGGCGTTTTCAGCCCAATACCGGCCTATGGAAGAAACAGCAGAAAGCACAGGGAAATCTCTGCTTCTAAATCCAAAACGCAGCTATCTAACAGAACGGTTGTCAATGTGTGCACTCAACTTCCAGAGTTAAACCCGTGTGTGGATTCAGCAGTCTGCAAACCCTTTCTGTGCAGAGTTTCAAAACAGGCGTTTTCAGCCCAATACCGGCCTATGGAAGAAACAGCAGAAAGCACAGGGAAATATCTGCTTCTAAATCCAAAACGCAGCTATCTAACAGAACGGTTGTCAATGTGTGCACTCAACTTCCAGAGTTAAACCCGTGTGTGGATTCAGCAGTCTGCAAACCCTTTCTGTGCAGAGTTTCAAAACAGGCGTTTTCAGCCCAATACCGGCCTATGGAAGAAACAGCAGAAAGCACAGGGAAATATCTGCTTCTAAATCCAAAACGCAGCTATCTAACAGAACGGTTGTCAATGTGTGCACTCAACTTCCAGAGTTAAACCCGTGTGTGGATTCAGCAGTCTGCAAACCCTTTCTGTGCAGAGTTTCAAAACAGGCGTTTTCAGCCCAATACCGGCCTATGGAAGAAACAGCAGAAAGCACAGGGAAATATCTCCTTCTAAATCCAAAACGCAGCTATCTAACAGAACGGTTGTCAATGTGTGCACTCAACTTCCAGAGTTAAACCCGTGTGTGGATTCAGCAGTCTGCAAACCCTTTCTGTGCAGAGTTTCAAAACAGGCGTTTTCAGCCCAATACCGGCCTATGGAAGAAACAGCAGAAAGCACAGGGAAATATCTGCTTCTAAATCCAAAACGCAGCTATCTAACAGAACGGTTGTCAATGTGTGCACTCAACTTCCAGAGTTAAACCCGTGTGTGGATTCAGCAGTCTGCAAACCCTTTCTGTGCAGAGTTTCAAAACAGGCGTTTTCAGCCCAATACCGGCATATGGAAGAAACAGCAGAAAGCACAGGGAAATATCTGCTTCTAAATCCAAAACGCAGCTATCTAACAGAACGGTTGTCAATGTGTGCACTCAACTTCCAGAGTTAAACCCGTGTGTGGATTCAGCAGTCTGCAAACCCTTTCTGTGCCGAGTTTCAAAACAGGCGTTTTCAGCCCAATACCGGCCTATGGAAGAAACAGCAGAAAGCACAGGGAAATATCTGCTTCTAAATCCAAAACGCAGCTATCTAACAGAACGGTTGTCAATGTGTGCACTCAACTTCCAGAGTTAAACCCGTGTGTGGATTCAGCAGTCTGCAAACCCTTTCTGTGCAGTGTTTCAAAACAGTCGTTTTCAGCCCAATACCGGCCTATGGAAGAAACAGCAGAAAGCACAGGGAAATATCTGCTTCTAAATCCAAAACGCAGCTATCTAACAGAACGGTTGTCAGTGTGTGCACTCAACTTCCAGAGTTAAACCCGTGTGTGGATTCAGCAGTCTGCAAACCCTTTCTGTGCAGAGTTTCAAAACAGGCGTTTTCAGCCCAATACCGGCCTATGGAAGAAACAGCAGAAAGCACAGGGAAATATCTGCTTCTAAATCCAAAACGCAGCTATCTAACAGAACGGTTGTCAATGTGTGCACTCAACTTCCAGAGTTATACCCGTGTGTGGATTCAGCAGTCTGCAAACCCTTTCTGTGCAGAGTTTCAAAACAGGCGTTTTCAGCCCAATACCGGCCTATGGAAGAAACAGCAGAAAGCACAGGGAAATATCTGCTTCTAAATCCAAAACGCAGCTATCTAACAGAACGGTTGTCAATGTGTGCACTCAACTTCCAGAGTTAAACCCGTGTGTGGATTCAGCAGTCTGCAAACCCTTTCTGTGCAGAGTTTCAAAACAGGAGTTTTCAGCCCAATACCGGCATATGGAAGAAACAGCAGAAAGCACAGGGAAATATCTGCTTCTAAATCCAAAACGCAGCTATCTAACAGAACGGTTGTCAATGTGTGCACTCAACTTCCAGAGTTAAACCCGTGTGTGGATTCAGCAGTCTGCAAACCCTTTCTGTGCAGAGTTTCAAAACAGGCGTTTTCAGCCCAATACCGGCCTATGGAAGAAACAGCAGAAAGCACAGGGAAATATCTGCTTCTAAATCCAAAACGCAGCTATCTAACAGAACGGTTGTCAATGTGTGCACTCAACTTCCAGAGTTAAACCCGTGTGTGGATTCAGCAGTCTGCAAACCCTTTCTGTGCAGAGTTTCAAAACAGGCGTTTTCAGCCCAATACCGGCCTATGGAAGAAACAGCAGAAAGCACAGGGAAATATCTGCTTCTAAATCCAAAACGCAGCTATCTAACAGAACGGTTGTCAATGTGTGCACTCAACTTCCAGAGTTAAACCCGTGTGTGGATTCAGCAGTCTGCAAACCCTTTCTGTGCAGAGTTTCAAAACAGGCGTTTTCAGCCCAATACCGGCCTATGGAAGAAACAGCAGAAAGCACAGGGAAATATCTGCTTCTAAATCCAAAACGCAGCTATCTAACAGAACGGTTGTCAATGTGTGCACTCAACTTCCAGAGTTAAACCCGTGTGTGGATTCAGCAGTCTGCAAACCCTTTCTGTGCAGAGTTTCAAAACAGGCGTTTTCAGCCCAATACCGGCCTATGGAAGAAACAGCAGAAAGCACAGGGAAATATCTGCTTCTAAATCCAAAACGCAGCTATCTAACAGAACGGTTGTCAATGTGTGCACTCAACTTCCAGAGTTAAACCCGTGTGTGGATTCAGCAGTCTGCAAACCCTTTCTGTGCAGAGTTTCAAAACAGGCGTTTTCAGCCCAATACCGGCCTATGGAAGAAACAGCAGAAAGCACAGGGAAATATCTGCTTCTAAATCCAAAACGCAGCTATCTAACAGAACGGTTGTCAATGTGTGCACTCAACTTCCAGAGTTAAACCCGTGTGTGGATTCAGCAGTCTGCAAACCCTTTCTGTGCAGAGTTTCAAAACAGGCGTTTTCAGCCCAATACCGGCCTATGGAAGAAACAGCAGAAAGCACAGGGAAATATCTGCTTCTAAATCCAAAACGCAGCTATCTAACAGAACGGTTGTCAATGTGTGCACTCAACTTCCAGAGTTAAACCCGTGTGTGGATTCAGCAGTCTGCAAACCCTTTCTGTGCAGAGTTTCAAAACAGGCGTTTTCAGCCCAATACCGGCATATGGAAGAAACAGCAGAAAGCACAGGGAAATATCTGCTTCTAAATCCAAAACGCAGCTATCTAACAGAACGGTTGTCAATGTGTGCACTCAACTTCCAGAGTTAAACCCGTGTGTGGATTCAGCAGTCTGCAAACCCTTTCTGTGCCGAGTTTCAAAACAGTCGTTTTCAGCCCAATACCGGCCTATGGAAGAAACAGCAGAAAGCACAGGGAAATATCTGCTTCTAAATCCAAAACGCAGCTATCTAACAGAACGGTTGTCAATGTGTGCACTCAACTTCCAGAGTTAAACCCGTGTGTGGATTCAGCAGTCTGCAAACCCTTTCTGTGCAGAGTTTCAAAACAGGCGTTTTCAGCCCAATACCGGCCTATGGAAGAAACAGCAGAAAGCACAGGGAAATCTCTGCTTCTAAATCCAAAACGCAGCTATCTAACAGAACGGTTGTCAATGTGTGCACTCAACTTCCAGAGTTAAACCCGTGTGTGGATTCAGCAGTCTGCAAACCCTTTCTGTGCAGAGTTTCAAAACAGGCGTTTTCAGCCCAATACCGGCCTATGGAAGAAACAGCAGAAAGCACAGGGAAATATCTGCTTCTAAATCCAAAACGCAGCTATCTAACAGAACGGTTGTCAATGTGTGCACTCAACTTCCAGAGTTAAACCCGTGTGTGGATTCAGCAGTCTGCAAACCCTTTCTGTGCAGAGTTTCAAAACAGGCGTTTTCAGCCCAATACCGGCCTATGGAAGAAACAGCAGAAAGCACAGGGAAATATCTGCTTCTAAATCCAAAACGCAGCTATCTAACACAACGGTTGTCAATGTGTGCACTCAACTTCCAGAGTTAAACCCGTGTGTGGATTCAGCAGTCTGCAAACCCTTTCGGTGCAGAGTTTCAAAACAGGCGTTTTCAGCCCAATACCGGCCTATGGAAGAAACAGCAGAAAGCACAGGGAAATCTCTGCTTCTAAATCCAAAACGCAGCTATCTAACAGAACGGTTGTCAATGTGTGCACTCAACTTCCAGAGTTAAACCCGTGTGTGGATTCAGCAGTCTGCAAACCCTTTCTGTGCAGAGTTTCAAAACAGGCGTTTTCAGACCAATACCGGCCTATGGAAGAAACAGCAGAAAGCACAGGGAAATCTCTGCCTCTAAATCCAAAACGCAGCTATCTAACAGAACGGTTGTCAATGTGTGCACTCAACTTCCAGAGTTAAACCCGTGTGTGGATTCAGCAGTCTGCAAACCCTTTCTGTGCAGAGTTTCAAAACAGGCGTTTTCAGCCCAATACCGGCCTATGGAAGAAACAGCAGAAAGCACAGGGAAATATCTGCTTCTAAATCCAAAACGCAGCTATCTAACAGAACGGTTGTCAATGTGTGCACTCAACTTCCAGAGTTAAACCCGTGTGTGGATTCAGCAGTCTGCAAACCCTTTCGGTGCAGAGTTTCAAAACAGGAGTTTTCAGCCCAATACCGGCATATGGAAGAAACAGCAGAAAGCACAGGGAAATATCTGCTTCTAAATCCAAAACGCAGCTATCTAACAGAACGGTTGTCAATGTGTGCACTCAACTTCCAGAGTTAAACCCGTGTGTGGATTCAGCAGTCTGCAAACCCTTTCTGTGCCGAGTTTCAAAACAGGCGTTTTCAGTCCAATACCGGCCTATGGAAGAAACAGCAGAAAGCACAGGGAAATATCTGCTTCTAAATCCAAAACGCAGCTATCTAACAGAACGGTTGTCAATGTGTGCACTCAACTTCCAGAGTTAAACCCGTGTGTGGATTCAGCAGTCTGCAAACCCTTTCTGTGCAGAGTTTCAAAACAGGCGTTTTCAGCCCAATACCGGCCTATGGAAGAAACAGCAGAAAGCACAGGGAAATATCTGCTTCTAAATCCAAAACGCAGCTATCTAACAGAACGGTTGTCAATGTGTGCACTCAACTTCCAGAGTTAAACCCGTGTGTGGATTCAGCAGTCTGCAAACCCTTTCTGTGCAGAGTTTCAAAACAGGCGTTTTCAGCCCAATACCGGCCTATGGAAGAAACAGCAGAAAGCACAGGGAAATATCTGCTTCTAAATCCAAAACGCAGCTATCTAACAGAATGGTTGTCAATGTGTGCACTCAACTTCCAGAGTTAAACCCGTGTGTGGATTCAGCAGTCTGCAAACCCTTTCTGTGCAGAGTTTCAAAACAGGCGTTTTCAGCCCAATACCGGCCTATGGAAGAAACAGCAGAAAGCACAGGGAAATATCTGCTTCTAAATCCAAAACGCAGCTATCTAACAGAACGGTTGTCAATGTGTGCACTCAACTTCCAGAGTTAAACCCGTGTGTGGATTCAGCAGTCTGCAAACCCTTTCTGTGCAGAGTTTCAAAACAGGCGTTTTCAGACCAATACCGGCCTATGGAAGAAACAGCAGAAAGCACAGGGAAATATCTGCTTCTAAATCCAAAACGCAGCTATCTAACAGAACGGTTTGTCAATGTGTGCACTCAACTTCCAGAGTTAAACCCGTGTGTGGATTCAGCAGTCTGCAAACCCTTTCTGTGCAGAGTTTCAAAACAGGCGTTTCAGCCCAATACCGGCCTATGGAAGAAACAGCAGAAAGCACAGGGAAATATCTGCTTCTAAATCCAAAACGCAGCTATCTAACAGAACGGTTGTCAATGTGTGCACTTAACTTCCAGAGTTAAACCCGTGTGTGGATTCAGCAGTCTGCAAACCCTTTCGGTGCAGAGTTTCAAAACAGGAGTTTTCAGCCCAATACCGGCATATGGAAGAAACAGCAGAAAGCACAGGGAAATATCTGCTTCTAAATCCAAAACGCAGCTATCTAACAGAACGGTTGTCAATGTGTGCACTCAACTTCCAGAGTTAAACCCGTGTGTGGATTCAGCAGTCTGCAAACCCTTTCTGTGCCGAGTTTCAAAACAGGCGTTTTCAGTCCAATACCGGCCTATGGAAGAAACAGCAGAAAGCACAGGGAAATATCTGCTTCTAAATCCAAAACGCAGCTATCTAACAGAACGGTTGTCAATGTGTGCACTCAACTTCCAGAGTTAAACCCGTGTGTGGATTCAGCAGTCTGCAAACCCTTTCTGTGCAGAGTTTCAAAACAGGCGTTTTCAGCCCAATACCGGCCTATGGAAGAAACAGCAGAAAGCACAGGGAAATATCTGCTTCTAAATCCAAAACGCAGCTATCTAACAGAACGGTTGTCAATGTGTGCACTCAACTTCCAGAGTTAAACCCGTGTGTGGATTCAGCAGTCTGCAAACCCTTTCTGTGCAGAGTTTCAAAAACAGGCGTTTTCAGCCCAATACCGGCCTATGGAAGAATCAGCAGAAAGCACAGGGAAATATCTGCTTCTAAATCCAAAACGCAGCTAATCTAACAGAACGGTTGTCAATGTGTGCACTCAACTTCCAGAGTTAAACCCGTGTGTGGATTCAGCAGTCTGCAAACCCTTTCTGTGCAGAGTTTCAAAACAGGCGTTTTCAGCCCAATACCGGCCTATGGAAGAAACAGCAGAAAGCACAGGGAAATATCTGCTTCTAAATCCAAAACGCAGCTATCTAACAGAACGGTTGTCAATGTGTGCACTCAACTTCCAGAGTTAAACCCGTGTGTGGATTCAGCAGTCTGCAAACCCTTTCTGTGCAGAGTTTCAAAACAGGCGTTTTCAGCCCAATACCGGCCTATGGAAGAAACAGCAGAAAGCACAGGGAAATATCTGCTTCTAAATCCAAAACGCAGCTATCTAACAGAACGGTTGTCAATGTGTGCACTCAACTTCCAGAGTTAAACCCGTGTGTGGATTCAGCAGTCTGCAAACCCTTTCAGTGCAGAGTTTCAAAACAGGCGTTTTCAGCCCAATACCGGCCTATGGAAGAAACAGCAGAAAGCACAGGGAAATATCTGCTTCTAAATCCAAAACGCAGCTATCTAACAGAACGGTTGTCAATGTGTGCACTCAACTTCCAGAGTTAAACCCGTGTGTGGATTCAGCAGTCTGCAAACCCTTTCTGTGCAGAGTTTCAAAACAGGCGTTTTCAGCCCAATACCGGCCTATGGAAGAAACAGCAGAAAGCACAGGGAAATATCTGCTTCTAAATCCAAAACGCAGCTATCTAACAGAACGGTTGTCAATGTGTGCACTCAACTTCCAGAGTTAAACCCGTGTGTGGATTCAGCAGTCTGCAAACCCTTTCTGTGCAGAGTTTCAAAACAGGCGTTTTCAGCCCAATACCGGCCTATGGAAGAAACAGCAGAAAGCACAGGGAAATATCTGCTTCTAAATCCAAAACGCAGCTATCTAACAGAACGGTTGTCAATGTGTGCACTCAACTTCCAGAGTTAAACCCGTGTGTGGATTCAGCAGTCTGCAAACCCTTTCTGTGCAGAGTTTCAAAACAGGCGTTTTCAGCCCAATACCGGCCTATGGAAGAAACAGCAGAAAGCACAGGGAAATATCTGCTTCTAAATCCAAAACGCAGCTATCTAACAGAACGGTTGTCAATGTGTGCACTCAACTTCCAGAGTTAAACCCGTGTGTGGATTCAGCAGTCTGCAAACCCTTTCTGTGCAGAGTTTCAAAACAGGCGTTTTTCAGCCCAATACCGGCCTATGGAAGAACAGCAGAAAGCACAGGGAAATATCTGCTTCTAAATCCAAAACGCAGCTATCTAACAGAACGGTTGTCAATGTGTGCACTCAACTTCCAGAGTTAAACCCGTGTGTGGATTCAGCAGTCTGCAAACCCTTTCTGTGCAGAGTTTCAAAACAGGCGTTTTCAGCCCAATACCGGCCTATGGAAGAAACAGCAGAAAGCACAGGGAAATATCTGCTTCTAAATCCAAAACGCAGCTATCTAACAGAACGGTTGTCAATGTGTGCACTCAACTTCCAGAGTTAAACCCGTGTGTGGATTCAGCAGTCTGCAAACCCTTTCTGTGCAGAGTTTCAAAACAGGCGTTTTCAGACCAATACCGGCCTATGGAAGAAACAGCAGAAAGCACAGGGAAATCTCTGCCTCTAAATCCAAAACGCAGCTATCTAACAGAACGGTTGTCAATGTGTGCACTCAACTTCCAGAGTTAAACCCGTGTGTGGATTCAGCAGTCTGCAAACCCTTTCTGTGCAGAGTTTCAAAACAGGCGTTTTCAGCCCAATACCGGCCTATGGAAGAAAACAGCAGAAAGCACAGGGAAATATCTGCTTCTAAATCCAAAACGCAGCTATCTAACAGAACGGTTGTCAATGTGTGCACTCAACTTCCAGAGTTAAACCCGTGTGTGGATTCAGCAGTCTGCAAACCCTTTCGGTGCAGAGTTTCAAAACAGGCGTTTTCAGCCCAATACCGGCATATGGAAGAAACAGCAGAAAGCACAGGGAAATATCTGCTTCTAAATCCAAAACGCAGCTATCTAACAGAACGGTTGTCAATGTGTGCACTCAACTTCCAGAGTTAAACCCGTGTGTGGATTTCAGCAGTCTGCAAACCCTTTCTGTGCCGAGTTTCAAAACAGGCGTTTTCAGTCCAATACCGGCCTATGGAAGAAACAGCAGAAAGCACAGGGAAATATCTGCTTCTAAATCCAAAACGCAGCTATCTAACAGAACGGTTGTCAATGTGTGCACTCAACTTCCAGAGTTAAACCCGTGTGTGGATTCAGCAGTCTGCAAACCCTTTCTGTGCAGAGTTTCAAAACAGGCGTTTTCAGCCCAATACCGGCCTATGGAAGAAACAGCAGAAAGCACAGGGAAATATCTGCTTCTAAATCCAAAACGCAGCTATCTAACAGAACGGTTGTCAATGTGTGCACTCAACTTCCAGAGTTAAACCCGTGTGTGGATTCAGCAGTCTGCAAACCCTTTCTGTGCAGAGTTTCAAAACAGGCGTTTTCAGCCCAATACCGGCCTATGGAAGAAACAGCAGAAAGCACAGGGAAATATCTGCTTCTAAATCCAAAACGCAGCTATCTAACAGAATGGTTGTCAATGTGTGCACTCAACTTCCAGAGTTAAACCCGTGTGTGGATTCAGCAGTCTGCAAACCCTTTCTGTGCAGAGTTTCAAAACAGGCGTTTTCAGCCCAATACCGGCCTATGAAGAAACAGCAGAAAGCACAGGGAAATATCTGCTTCTAAATCCAAAACGCAGCTATCTAACAGAACGGTTTGTCAATGTGTGCACTCAACTTCCAGAGTTAAACCCGTGTGTGGATTCAGCAGTCTGCAAACCCTTTCTGTGCAGAGTTTCAAAACAGGCGTTTTCAGACCAATACCGGCCTATGGAAGAAACAGCAGAAAGCACAGGGAAATCTCTGCTTCTAAATCCAAAACGCAGCTATCTAACAGAACGGTTGTCAATGTGTGCACTCAACTTCCAGAGTTAAACCCGTGTGTGGATTCAGCAGTCTGCAAACCCTTTCTGTGCAGAGTTTCAAAACAGGCGTTTTCAGCCCAATACCGCCTATGGAAGAAACAGCAGAAAGCACAGGGAATATCTGCTTCTAAATCCAAAACGCAGCTATCTAACAGAACGGTTGTCAATGTGTGCACTTAACTTCCAGAGTTAAACCCGTGTGTGGATTCAGCAGTCTGCAAACCCTTTCGGTGCAGAGTTTCAAAACAGGAGTTTTCAGCCCAATACCGGCATATGGAAGAAACAGCAGAAAGCACAGGGAAATATCTGCTTCTAAATCCAAAACGCAGCTATCTAACAGAACGGTTGTCAATGTGTGCACTCAACTTCCAGAGTTAAACCCGTGTGTGGATTCAGCAGTCTGCAAACCCTTTCTGTGCAGAGTTTCAAAACAGGCGTTTTCAGCCCAATACCGGCCTATGGAAGAAACAGCAGAAAGCACAGGGAAATATCTGCTTCTAAATCCAAAACGCAGCTATCTAACAGAACGGTTGTCAATGTGTGCACTCAACTTCCAGAGTTAAACCCGTGTGTGGATTCAGCAGTCTGCAAACCCTTTCTGTGCCGAGTTTCAAAACAGGCGTTTTCAGTCCAATACCGGCCTATGGAAGAAACAGCAGAAAGCACAGGGAAATATCTGCTTCTAAATCCAAAACGCAGCTATCTAACAGAACGGTTGTCAATGTGTGCACTCAACTTCCAGAGTTAAACCCGTGTGTGGATTCAGCAGTCTGCAAACCCTTTCTGTGCAGAGTTTCAAAACAGGCGTTTTCAGCCCAATACCGGCCTATGGAAGAAACAGCAGAAAGCACAGGGAAATATCTGCTTCTAAATCCAAAACGCAGCTATCTAACAGAACGGTTGTCAATGTGTGCACTCAACTTCCAGAGTTAAACCCGTGTGTGGATTCAGCAGTCTGCAAACCCTTTCTGTGCAGAGTTTCAAAACAGGCGTTTTCAGCCCAATACCGGCCTATGGAAGAAACAGCAGAAAGCACAGGGAAATATCTGCTTCTAAATCCAAAACGCAGCTATCTAACAGAACGGTTGTCAATGTGTGCACTCAACTTCCAGAGTTAAACCCGTGTGTGGATTCAGCAGTCTGCAAACCCTTTCTGTGCAGAGTTTCAAAACAGGCGTTTTCAGCCCAATACCGGCCTATGGAAGAAACAGCAGAAAGCACAGGGAAATATCTGCTTCTAAATCCAAAACGCAGCTATCTAACAGAACGGTTGTCAATGTGTGCACTCAACTTCCAGAGTTAAACCCGTGTGTGGATTCAGCAGTCTGCAAACCCTTTCTGTGCAGAGTTTCAAAACAGGCGTTTTCAGCCCAATACCGGCCTATGGAAGAAACAGCAGAAAGCACAGGGAAATATCTGCTTCTAAATCCAAAACGCAGCTATCTAACAGAACGGTTGTCAATGTGTGCACTCAACTTCCAGAGTTAAACCCGTGTGTGGATTCAGCAGTCTGCAAACCCTTTCTGTGCAGAGTTTCAAAACAGGCGTTTTCAGACCAATACCGGCCTATGGAAGAAACAGCAGAAAGCACAGGGAAATCTCTGCCTCTAAATCCAAAACGCAGCTATCTAACAGAACGGTTGTCAATGTGTGCACTCAACTTCCAGAGTTAAACCCGTGTGTGGATTCAGCAGTCTGCAAACCCTTTCTGTGCAGAGTTTCAAAACAGGCGTTTTCAGCCCAATACCGGCCTATGGAAGAAACAGCAGAAAGCACAGGGAAATATCTGCTTCTAAATCCAAAACGCAGCTATCTAACAGAACGGTTGTCAATGTGTGCACTCAACTTCCAGAGTTAAACCCGTGTGTGGATTCAGCAGTCTGCAAACCCTTTCGGTGCAGAGTTTCAAAACAGGAGTTTTCAGCCCAATACCGGCCTATGGAAGAAACAGCAGAAAGCACAGGGAAATATCTGCTTCTAAATCCAAAACGCAGCTATCTAACAGAACGGTTGTCAATGTGTGCACTCAACTTCCAGAGTTAAACCCGTGTGTGGATTCAGCAGTCTGCAAACCCTTTCTGTGCCGAGTTTCAAAACAGGCGTTTTCAGTCCAATACCGGCCTATGGAAGAAACAGCAGAAAGCACAGGGAAATATCTGCTTCTAAATCCAAAACGCAGCTATCTAACAGAACGGTTGTCAATGTGTGCACTCAACTTCCAGAGTTAAACCCGTGTGTGGATTCAGCAGTCTGCAAACCCTTTCTGTGCAGAGTTTCAAAACAGGCGTTTTCAGCCCAATACCGGCCTATGGAAGAAACAGCAGAAAGCACAGGGAAATATCTGCTTCTAAATCCAAAACGCAGCTATCTAACAGAACGGTTGTCAATGTGTGCACTCAACTTCCAGAGTTAAACCCGTGTGTGGATTCAGCAGTCTGCAAACCCTTTCTGTGCAGAGTTTCAAAACAGGCGTTCAGCCCAATACCGGCCTATGGAAGAAACAGCAGAAAGCACAGGGAAATATCTGCTTCTAAATCCAAAACGCAGCTATCTAACAGAATGGTTGTCAATGTGTGCACTCAACTTCCAGAGTTAAACCCGTGTGTGGATTCAGCAGTCTGCAAACCCTTTCTGTGCAGAGTTTCAAAACAGGCGTTTTCAGCCCAATACCGGCCTATGGAAGAAACAGCAGAAAGCACAGGGAAATATCTGCTTCTAAATCCAAAACGCAGCTATCTAACAGAACGGTTGTCAATGTGTGCACTCAACTTCCAGAGTTAAACCCGTGTGTGGATTCAGCAGTCTGCAAACCCTTTCTGTGCAGAGTTTCAAAACAGGCGTTTTCAGACCAATACCGGCCTATGGAAGAAACAGCAGAAAGCACAGGGAAATCTCTGCTTCTAAATCCAAAACGCAGCTATCTAACAGAACGGTTGTCAATGTGTGCACTCAACTTCCAGAGTTAAACCCGTGTGTGGATTCAGCAGTCTGCAAACCCTTTCTGTGCAGAGTTTCAAAACAGGCGTTTTCAGCCCAATACCGGCCTATGGAAGAAACAGCAGAAAGCACAGGGAAATATCTGCTTCTAAATCCAAAACGCAGCTATCTAACAGAACGGTTGTCAATGTGTGCACTCAACTTCCAGAGTTAAACCCGTGTGTGGATTCAGCAGTCTGCAAACCCTTTCGGTGCAGAGTTTCAAAACAGGAGTTTTCAGCCCAATACCGGCCTATGGAAGAAACAGCAGAAAGCACAGGGAAATATCTGCTTCTAAATCCAAAACGCAGCTATCTAACAGAACGCTTGTCAATGTGTGCACTCAACTTCCAGAGTTAAACCCGTGTGTGGATTCAGCAGTCTGCAAACCCTTTCTGTGCAGAGTTTCAAAACAGGCGTTTTCAGTCCAATACCGGCCTATGGAAGAAACAGCAGAAAGCACAGGGAAATATCTGCTTCTAAATCCAAAACGCAGCTATCTAACAGAACGGTTGTCAATGTGTGCACTCAACTTCCAGAGTTAAACCCGTGTGTGGATTCAGCAGTCTGCAAACCCTTTCTGTGCAGAGTTTCAAAACAGGCGTTTTCAGCCCAATACCGGCCTATGGAAGAAACAGCAGAAAGCACAGGGAAATATCTGCTTCTAAATCCAAAACGCAGCTATCTAACAGAACGGTTGTCAATGTGTGCACTCAACTTCCAGAGTTAAACCCGTGTGTGGATTCAGCAGTCTGCAAACCCTTTCTGTGCAGAGTTTCAAAACAGGCGTTTTCAGCCCAATACCGGCCTATGGAAGAAACAGCAGAAAGCACAGGGAAATATCTGCTTCTAAATCCAAAACGCAGCTATCTAACAGAACGGTTGTCAATGTGTGCACTCAACTTCCAGAGTTAAACCCGTGTGTGGATTCAGCAGTCTGCAAACCCTTTCTGTGCAGAGTTTCAAAACAGGCGTTTTCAGCCCAATACCGGCCTATGGAAGAAACAGCAGAAAGCACAGGGAAATATCTGCTTCTAAATCCAAAACGCAGCTATCTAACAGAACGGTTGTCAATGTGTGCACTCAACTTCCAGAGTTAAACCCGTGTGTGGATTCAGCAGTCTGCAAACCCTTTCTGTGCAGAGTTTCAAAACAGGCGTTTTCAGCCCAATACCGGCCTATGGAAGAAACAGCAGAAAGCACAGGGAAATATCTGCTTCTAAATCCAAAACGCAGCTATCTAACAGAACGGTTGTCAATGTGTGCACTCAACTTCCAGAGTTAAACCCGTGTGTGGATTCAGCAGTCTGCAAACCCTTTCTGTGCAGAGTTTCAAAACAGGCGTTTTCAGCCCAATACCGGCCTATGGAAGAAACAGCAGAAAGCACAGGGAAATATCTGCTTCTAAATCCAAAACGCAGCTATCTAACAGAACGGTTGTCAATGTGTGCACTCAACTTCCAGAGTTAAACCCGTGTGTGGATTCAGCAGTCTGCAAACCCTTTCTGTGCAGAGTTTCAAAACAGGCGTTTTCAGCCCAATACCGGCCTATGGAAGAAACAGCAGAAAGCACAGGGAAATATCTGCTTCTAAATCCAAAACGCAGCTATCTAACAGAACGGTTGTCAATGTGTGCACTCAACTTCCAGAGTTAAACCCGTGTGTGGATTCAGCAGTCTGCAAACCCTTTCTGTGCAGAGTTTCAAAACAGGCGTTTTCAGCCCAATACCGGCCTATGGAAGAAACAGCAGAAAGCACAGGGAAATATCTGCTTCTAAATCCAAAACGCAGCTATCTAACAGAACGGTTGTCAATGTGTGCACTCAACTTCCAGAGTTAAACCCGTGTGTGGATTCAGCAGTCTGCAAACCCTTTCTGTGCAGAGTTTCAAAACAGGCGTTTTCAGCCCAATACCGGCCTATGGAAGAAACAGCAGAAAGCACAGGGAAATATCTGCTTCTAAATCCAAAACGCAGCTATCTAACAGAACGGTTGTCAATGTGTGCACTCAACTTCCAGAGTTAAACCCGTGTGTGGATTCAGCAGTCTGCAAACCCTTTCTGTGCAGAGTTTCAAAACAGGCGTTTTCAGCCCAATACCGGCCTATGGAAGAAACAGCAGAAAGCACAGGGAAATATCTGCTTCTAAATCCAAAACGCAGCTATCTAACAGAACGGTTGTCAATGTGTGCACTCAACTTCCAGAGTTAAACCCGTGTGTGGATTCAGCAGTCTGCAAACCCTTTCTGTGCAGAGTTTCAAAACAGGCGTTTTCAGCCCAATACCGGCCTATGGAAGAAACAGCAGAAAGCACAGGGAAATATCTGCTTCTAAATCCAAAACGCAGCTATCTAACAGAACGGTTGTCAATGTGTGCACTCAACTTCCAGAGTTAAACCAGTGTGTGGATTCAGCAGTCTGCAAACCCTTTCTGTGCAGAGTTTCAAAACAGGCGTTTTCAGCCCAATACCGGCCTATGGAAGAAACAGCAGAAAGCACAGGGAAGTATCTGCTTCTAAATCCAAAACGCAGCTATCTAACAGAACGGTTGTCAATGTGTGCACTCAACTTCCAGAGTTAAACCCGTGTGTGGATTCAGCAGTCTGCAAACACTTTCTGTGCAGAATCTCAAAACAGGCCTTTCCGGCCCAGTACCGGCATATATAGGAAAGAGCAGTAAGACTGCGTCTAAAACTCAGAAGAAACGTTTCTTTCAAACTGCTCGGCCCTGTGTTCTTTGACCTAAGGGAGTTGAATCTATGTTTAGATTCAGCGAGATAGAAACGCGTTTATTCTAGGAGCTGTCTTTGAATATTCCAGAATGAATGGGAGTATATGCTGTAAAGAGAAATATCTGTTTCTAAAACCAAAATGGATCTATCTAGCAGAGTGGTTGTGAATGTGTGCCTTTGGCTTAAAGAGGTAAACTGCTCTTCTCATGCAGCACTTTAGAAACCCTTTATATGCAAATTCTCATACAGACCTTTCCAGCAAAACACCAGCCTAAAGGAAATAGCAGTAAGACTGCATCTTTAACATGGAAGAAACTGTTTTCAAACTGCTCTGCTGTGTGTTCATTCATATAAGAGACTTGAATATATGTTCAGATTCAGCTAGTTAGCAACACGTTTCTTCCAGGAGCTGTGTTTGCCTATTCCAGAGTATACTGGAGTATAAGATGTAAAGACAAATGTCTCGTTCCAAAAGAAAAACGGATGATCTAATGGAATGGTTGTCAATGTGTGCATTCAACTTACTGAGCTAAACTGCTGTTTGTATGCAGCAGTTTAGAAAACATTTCTGTGTAGATTCTCAAACAGACATTTCCAGCAAAATACCGGCCTATAAGAAATAGCAGTAAGACTGCGTCTAAAACTCAGAGGGAACGTTTCTTTCAAACTGCTCTGCAGTGTGTTCGTTCACCAAAGGTCGTTGAATCTATGTTTGGATTCAGCGAGTTTGAAACACGTTTATTCTAGGAGCTGCATTTCGGTATTCCAGAGTGTATGGGAGTAAATGCTGTAAAGAGAAATATCTGTTTCTAAAACCAAAACGGAGCTATCTAACAGAATGGTTGTGAATGTGTGCATTCAACTTAAAGGGTTAATCTGCTCTTCTTAGGCAGCAGTTTAGAAACCCTTTATATGCAAATTCTAAAATCAACATTTGCAGCAAAACACCAGCCTAAAAGAAGTAGCAGTAAGACTGCATCTATAACATAGAAGAAACGTTTTCTTCAAAATGCTCTGCTCTGTGTTCATTCACCTAAGAGTCTTGAGTATATGTTCAGATTCAGCGAGTAAGAAACACGTTTCTTCCAGGAGCTGCATTTGCATATTCCAGAGTGTACTGGAGTATAAGGTTTAAAGTGAAATATCTGGTTCTAAAACAAACACGGAGCCATCTAACAGAATGGTTGTCACTGTGTGCATTCAGCTTATTGAGATAAACTGCTGTTTCTATGCAGCAGTTTAGAAAAGATTTTTGTGCAGATTCTAAAACAGACATTCCCAGCAAAATACCGGCCTCTAAGAAATAGCAATAAGACTGCGTCTAAAACTCAAATAAAACGTTTCTTTCAAACTGCTGTGCTGTGTGTTCGTTCACCTAAGGGAGTTGAATCTATGTTTAGATTCAGTGACTTAGAAACACGTCTATTCTGGGAGCTGCGTTTGGCTATTCCAGAATGAATGGGAGTATATGCTGTAACTAGAAACATAGGCTTCTAAAACCAAAACGGAGCTAGCTAACAGAATGAATGTGAATGAGGGCATTCAACTTAACGAATTAAACTGCTCCACTTATGCAGCAGTTTACAAAGCATTTATATGGAAATTCTAAAACCAACATTTCCAGGAAAACACCAGCCTAAAAGCAGTAGCAGTAACAGTGCATCTATAACATGGAAGAAATGTTTTTTTCAAACTGCTCTGCTGTGTGATCATTCACCTAACAGACTTCAATATATGCTCAGATTCAGCGAGTTACAAACACGTTTCTTCCAGGAGCTGCGTTTGCATATATCAGAGTATACTGGGGGACAAGATGTAAAGAGAAATATCTCATTATACTTAGAAACCCGTTTCTTTTAGGAGCTGCGTTTGGATATTCCGGAGTGAATGAGAGTATGAGCTGTAAAGAGAAATAACTGCTTCTAAAACCAAAAGGCAGCTATCTAACAGAACGGTTGTCAATGTGTGCACTCAACTTCCAGAGTTAAACCCGTGTGTGGATTCAGCAGTCTGCAAACCCTTTCTGTGCAGAGTTTCAAAACAGGCGTTTTCAGCCCAATACCGGCATATGGAAGAAACAGCAGAAAGCACAGGGAAATATCTGCTTCTAAATCCAAAACGCAGCTATCTAACAGAACGGTTGTCAATGTGTGCACTCAACTTCCAGAGTTAAACCCGTGTGTGGATTCAGCAGTCTGCAAACCCTTTCTGTGCAGAGTTTCAAAACAGGCGTTTTCAGCCCAATACCGGCCTATGGAAGAAACAGCAGAAAGCACAGGGAAATATCTGCTTCTAAATCCAAAACGCAGCTATCTAACAGAACGGTTGTCAATGTGTGCACTCAACTTCCAGAGTTAAACCCGTGTGTGGATTCAGCAGTCTGCAAACCCTTTCTCTGCAGAGTTTCAAAACAGGCGTTTTCAGCCCAATACCGGCCTATGGAAGAAACAGCAGAAAGCACAGGGAAATATCTGCTTCTAAATCCAAAACGCAGCTATCTAACAGAACGGTTGTCAATGTGTGCACTCAACTTCCAGAGTTAAACCCGTGTGTGGATTCAGCAGTCTGCAAACCCTTTCTGTGCAGAGTTTCAAAACAGGCGTTTTCAGCCCAATACCGGCCTAGGGAAGAAACAGCAGAAAGCACAGGGAAATCTCTGCTTCTAAATCCAAAACGCAGCTATCTAACAGAACGGTTGTCAATGTGTGCACTCAACTTCCAGAGTTAAACCCGTGTGTGGATTCAGCAGTCTGCAAACCCTTTCTGTGCAGAGTTTCAAAACAGGCGTTTTCAGCCCAATACCGGCCTATGGAAGAAACAGCAGAAAGCACAGGGAAATCTCTGCTTCTAAATCCAAAACGCAGCTATCTAACAGAACGGTTGTCAATGTGTGCACTCAACTTCCAGAGTTAAACCCGTGTGTGGATTCAGCAGTCTGCAAACCCTTTCTGTGCAGAGTTTCAAAACAGGCGTTTTCAGCCCAATACCGGCCTATGGAAGAAACAGCAGAAAGCACAGGGAAATATCTGCTTCTAAATCCAAAACGCAGCTATCTAACAGAACGGTTGTCAATGTGTGCACTCAACTTCCAGAGTTAAACCCGTGTGTGGATTCAGCAGTCTGCAAACCCTTTCTGTGCAGAGTTTCAAAACAGGCGTTTTCAGCCCAATACCGGCCTATGGAAGAAACAGCAGAAAGCACAGGGAAATATCTGCTTCTAAATCCAAAACGCAGCTATCTAACAGAACGGTTGTCAATGTGTGCACTCAACTTCCAGAGTTAAACCCGTGTGTGGATTCAGCAGTCTGCAAACCCTTTCTGTGCAGAGTTTCAAAACAGGCGTTTTCAGCCCAATACCGGCCTATGGAAGAAACAGCAGAAAGCACAGGGAAATCTCTGCTTCTAAATCCAAAACGCAGCTATCTAACAGAACGGTTGTCAATGTGTGCACTCAACTTCCAGAGTTAAACCCGTGTGTGGATTCAGCAGTCTGCAAACCCTTTCTGTGCAGAGTTTCAAAACAGGCGTTTTCAGCCCAATACCGGCCTATGGAAGAAACAGCAGAAAGCACAGGGAAATATCTGCTTCTAAATCCAAAACGCAGCTATCTAACAGAATGGTTGTCAATGTGTGCACTCAACTTCCAGAGTTAAACCCGTGTGTGGATTCAGCAGTCTGCAAACCCTTTCTGTGCAGAGTTTCAAAACAGGCGTTTTCAGCCCAATACCGGCATATGGAAGAAACAGCAGAAAGCACAGGGAAATATCTGCTTCTAAATCCAAAACGCAGCTATCTAACAGAACGGTTGTCAATGTGTGCACTCAACTTCCAGAGTTAAACCCGTGTGTGGATTCAGCAGTCTGCAAACCCTTTCTGTGCAGAGTTTCAAAACAGGCATTTTCAGCCCAATACCGGCCTATGGAAGAAACAGCAGAAAGCACAGGGAAATCTCTGCTTCTAAATCCAAAACGCAGCTATCTAACAGAACGGTTGTCAATGTGTGCACTCAACTTCCAGAGTTAAACCCGTGTGTGGATTCAGCAGTCTGCAAACCCTTTCTGTGCAGAGTTTCAAAACAGGCGTTTTCAGCCCAATACCGGCCTATGGAAGAAACAGCAGAAAGCACAGGGAAATATCTGCTTCTAAATCCAAAACGCAGCTATCTAACCGAACGGTTGTCAATGTGTGCACTCAACTTCCAGAGTTAAACCCGTGTGTGGATTCAGCAGTCTGCAAACCCTTTCTGTGCAGAGTTTCAAAACAGGCGTTTTCAGCCCAATACCGGCCTATGGAAGAAACAGCAGAAAGCACAGGGAAATATCTGCTTCTAAATCCAAAACGCAGCTATCTAACAGAACGGTTGTCAATGTGTGCACTCAACTTCCAGAGTTAAACCCGTGTGTGGATTCAGCAGTCTGCAAACCCTTTCTGTGCAGAGTTTCAAAACAGGCGTTTTCAGCCCAATACCGGCCTAGGGAAGAAACAGCAGAAAGCACAGGGAAATCTCTGCTTCTAAATCCAAAACGCAGCTATCTAACAGAACGGTTGTCAATGTGTGCACTCAACTTCCAGAGTTAAACCCGTGTGTGGATTCAGCAGTCTGCAAACCCTTTCTGTGCAGAGTTTCAAAACAGGCGTTTTCAGCCCAATACCGGCCTATGGAAGAAACAGCAGAAAGCACAGGGAAATATCTGCTTCTAAATCCAAAACGCAGCTATCTAACAGAACGGTTGTCAATGTGTGCACTCAACTTCCAGAGTTAAACCCGTGTGTGGATTCAGCAGTCTGCAAACCCTTTCTGTGCAGAGTTTCAAAACAGGCGTTTTCAGCCCAATACCGGCCTATGGAAGAAACAGCAGAAAGCACAGGGAAATATCTGCTTCTAAATCCAAAACGCAGCTATCTAACAGAACGGTTGTCAATGTGTGCACTCAACTTCCAGAGTTATACCCGTGTGTGGATTCAGCAGTCTGCAAACCCTTTCTGTGCAGAGTTTCAAAACAGGCGTTTTCAGCCCAATACCGGCCTATGGAAGAAACAGCAGAAAGCACAGGGAAATATCTGCTTCTAAATCCAAAACGCAGCTATCTAACAGAACGGTTGTCAATGTGTGCACTCAACTTCCAGAGTTAAACCCGTGTGTGGATTCAGCAGTCTGCAAACCCTTTCGGTGCAGAGTTTCAAAACAGGAGTTTTCAGCCCAATACCGGCATATGGAAGAAACAGCAGAAAGCACAGGGAAATATCTGCTTCTAAATCCAAAACGCAGCTATCTAACAGAACGGTTGTCAATGTGTGCACTCAACTTCCAGAGTTAAACCCGTGTGTGGATTCAGCAGTCTGCAAACCCTTTCTGTGCAGAGTTTCAAAACAGGCGTTTTCAGCCCAATACCGGCCTATGGAAGAAACAGCAGAAAGCACAGGGAAATATCTGCTTCTAAATCCAAAACGCAGCTATCTAACAGAACGGTTGTCAATGTGTGCACTCAACTTCCAGAGTTAAACCCGTGTGTGGATTCAGCAGTCTGCAAACCCTTTCTGTGCAGAGTTTCAAAACAGGCGTTTTCAGCCCAATACCAGCCTATGGAAGAAACAGCAGAAAGCACAGGGAAATATCTGCTTCTAAATCCAAAACGCAGCTATATAACAGAACGGTTGTCAATGTGTGCACTCAACTTCCAGAGTTAAACCCGTGTGTGGATTCAGCAGTCTGCAAACCCTTTCTGTGCAGAGTTTCAAAACAGGCGTTTTCAGCCCAATACCGGCCTATGGAAGAAACAGCAGAAAGCACAGGGAAATATCTGCTTCTAAATCCAAAACGCAGCTATCTAACAGAACGGTTGTCAATGTGTGCACTCAATTTCCAGAGTTAAACCCGTGTGTGGATTCAGCAGTCTGCAAACCCTTTCTGTGCAGAGTTTCAAAACAGGCGTTTTCAGCCCAATACCGGCCTATGGAAGAAACAGCAGAAAGCACAGGGAAATATCTGCTTCTAAATCCAAAACGCAGCTATCTAACAGAACGGTTGTCAATGTGTGCACTCAACTTCCAGAGTTAAACCCGTGTGTGGATTCAGCAGTCTGCAAACCCTTTCTGTGCAGAGTTTCAAAACAGGCGTTTTCAGCCCAATACCGGCCTATGGAAGAAACAGCAGAAAGCACAGGGAAATATCTGCTTCTAAATCCAAAACGCAGCTATCTAACCGAACGGTTGTCAATGTGTGCACTCAACTTCCAGAGTTAAACCCGTGTGTGGATTCAGCAGTCTGCAAACCCTTTCTGTGCAGAGTTTCAAAACAGGCGTTTTCAGCCCAATACCGGCCTATGGAAGAAACAGCAGAAAGCACAGGGAAATATCTGCTTCTAAATCCAAAACGCAGCTATCTAACAGAACGGTTGTCAATGTGTGCACTCAACTTCCAGAGTTAAACCCGTGTGTGGATTCAGCAGTCTGCAAACCCTTTCTGTGCAGAGTTTCAAAACAGGCGTTTTCAGCCCAATACTGGCCTATGGAAGAAACAGCAGAAAGCACAGGGAAATATCTGCTTCTAAATCCAAAACGCAGCTATCTAACAGAACGGTTGTCAATGTGTGCACTCAACTTCCAGAGTTAAACCCGTGTGTGGATTCAGCAGTCTGCAAACCCTTTCTGTGCAGAGTTTCAAAACAGGCGTTTTCAGCCCAATACCGGCCTATGGAAGAAACAGCAGAAAGCACAGGGAAATATCTGCTTCTAAATCCAAAACGCAGCTATCTAACAGAACGGTTGTCAATGTGTGCACTCAACTTCCAGAGTTAAACCCGTGTGTGGATTCAGCAGTCTGCAAACCCTTTCTGTGCAGAGTTTCAAAACAGGCGTTTTCAGCCCAATACCGGCCTATGGAAGAAACAGCAGAAAGCACAGGGAAATATCTGCTTCTAAATCCAAAACGCAGCTATCTAACAGAACGGTTGTCAATGTGTGCACTCAACTTCCAGAGTTAAACCCGTGTGTGGATTCAGCAGTCTGCAAACCCTTTCTGTGCAGAGTTTCAAAACAGGCGTTTTCAGCCCAATACCGGCCTATGGAAGAAACAGCAGAAAGCACAGGGAAATATCTGCTTCTAAATCCAAAACGCAGCTATCTAACAGAACGGTTGTCAATGTGTGCACTCAACTTCCAGAGTTAAACCCGTGTGTGGATTCAGCAGTCTGCAAACCCTTTCTGTGCAGAGTTTCAAAACAGGCGTTTTCAGCCCAATACCGGCCTATGGAAGAAACAGCAGAAAGCACAGGGAAATATCTGCTTCTAAATCCAAAACGCAGCTATCTAACAGAACGGTTGTCAATGTGTGCACTCAACTTCCAGAGTTAAACCCGTGTGTGGATTCAGCAGTCTGCAAACCCTTTCTGTGCAGAGTTTCAAAACAGGCGTTTTCAGCCCAATACCGGCCTATGGAAGAAACAGCAGAAAGCACAGGGAAATATCTGCTTCTAAATCCAAAACGCAGCTATCTAACAGAACGGTTGTCAATGTGTGCACTCAACTTCCAGAGTTAAACCAGTGTGTGGATTCAGCAGTCTGCAAACCCTTTCTGTGCAGAGTTTCAAAACAGGCGTTTTCAGCCCAATACCGGCCTATGGAAGAAACAGCAGAAAGCACAGGGAAGTATCTGCTTCTAAATCCAAAACGCAGCTATCTAACAGAACGGTTGTCAATGTGTGCACTCAACTTCCAGAGTTAAACCCGTGTGTGGATTCAGCAGTCTGCAAACACTTTCTGTGCAGAATCTCAAAACAGGCCTTTCCGGCCCAGTACCGGCATATATAGGAAAGAGCAGTAAGACTGCGTCTAAAACTCAGAAGAAACGTTTCTTTCAAACTGCTCGGCCCTGTGTTCTTTGACCTAAGGGAGTTGAATCTATGTTTAGATTCAGCGAGATAGAAACGCGTTTATTCTAGGAGCTGTCTTTGAATATTCCAGAATGAATGGGAGTATATGCTGTAAAGAGAAATATCTGTTTCTAAAACCAAAATGGATCTATCTAGCAGAGTGGTTGTGAATGTGTGCCTTTGGCTTAAAGAGGTAAACTGCTCTTCTCATGCAGCACTTTAGAAACCCTTTATATGCAAATTCTCATACAGACCTTTCCAGCAAAACACCAGCCTAAAGGAAATAGCAGTAAGACTGCATCTTTAACATGGAAGAAACTGTTTTCAAACTGCTCTGCTGTGTGTTCATTCATATAAGAGACTTGAATATATGTTCAGATTCAGCTAGTTAGCAACACGTTTCTTCCAGGAGCTGTGTTTGCCTATTCCAGAGTATACTGGAGTATAAGATGTAAAGACAAATGTCTCGTTCCAAAAGAAAAACGGATGATCTAATGGAATGGTTGTCAATGTGTGCATTCAACTTACTGAGCTAAACTGCTGTTTGTATGCAGCAGTTTAGAAAACATTTCTGTGTAGATTCTCAAACAGACATTTCCAGCAAAATACCGGCCTATAAGAAATAGCAGTAAGACTGCGTCTAAAACTCAGAGGGAACGTTTCTTTCAAACTGCTCTGCAGTGTGTTCGTTCACCAAAGGTCGTTGAATCTATGTTTGGATTCAGCGAGTTTGAAACACGTTTATTCTAGGAGCTGCATTTCGGTATTCCAGAGTGTATGGGAGTAAATGCTGTAAAGAGAAATATCTGTTTCTAAAACCAAAACGGAGCTATCTAACAGAATGGTTGTGAATGTGTGCATTCAACTTAAAGGGTTAATCTGCTCTTCTTAGGCAGCAGTTTAGAAACCCTTTATATGCAAATTCTAAAATCAACATTTGCAGCAAAACACCAGCCTAAAAGAAGTAGCAGTAAGACTGCATCTATAACATAGAAGAAACGTTTTCTTCAAAATGCTCTGCTCTGTGTTCATTCACCTAAGAGTCTTGAGTATATGTTCAGATTCAGCGAGTAAGAAACACGTTTCTTCCAGGAGCTGCATTTGCATATTCCAGAGTGTACTGGAGTATAAGGTTTAAAGTGAAATATCTGGTTCTAAAACAAACACGGAGCCATCTAACAGAATGGTTGTCACTGTGTGCATTCAGCTTATTGAGATAAACTGCTGTTTCTATGCAGCAGTTTAGAAAAGATTTTTGTGCAGATTCTAAAACAGACATTCCCAGCAAAATACCGGCCTCTAAGAAATAGCAATAAGACTGCGTCTAAAACTCAAATAAAACGTTTCTTTCAAACTGCTGTGCTGTGTGTTCGTTCACCTAAGGGAGTTGAATCTATGTTTAGATTCAGTGACTTAGAAACACGTCTATTCTGGGAGCTGCGTTTGGCTATTCCAGAATGAATGGGAGTATATGCTGTAACTAGAAACATAGGCTTCTAAAACCAAAACGGAGCTAGCTAACAGAATGAATGTGAATGAGGGCATTCAACTTAACGAATTAAACTGCTCCACTTATGCAGCAGTTTACAAAGCATTTATATGGAAATTCTAAAACCAACATTTCCAGGAAAACACCAGCCTAAAAGCAGTAGCAGTAACAGTGCATCTATAACATGGAAGAAATGTTTTTTTCAAACTGCTCTGCTGTGTGATCATTCACCTAACAGACTTCAATATATGCTCAGATTCAGCGAGTTACAAACACGTTTCTTCCAGGAGCTGCGTTTGCATATATCAGAGTATACTGGGGGACAAGATGTAAAGAGAAATATCTCATTATACTTAGAAACCCGTTTCTTTTAGGAGCTGCGTTTGGATATTCCGGAGTGAATGAGAGTATGAGCTGTAAAGAGAAATAACTGCTTCTAAAACCAAAAGGCAGCTATCTAACAGAACGGTTGTCAATGTGTGCACTCAACTTCCAGAGTTAAACCCGTGTGTGGATTCAGCAGTCTGCAAACCCTTTCTGTGCAGAGTTTCAAAACAGGCGTTTTCAGCCCAATACCGGCATATGGAAGAAACAGCAGAAAGCACAGGGAAATATCTGCTTCTAAATCCAAAACGCAGCTATCTAACAGAACGGTTGTCAATGTGTGCACTCAACTTCCAGAGTTAAACCCGTGTGTGGATTCAGCAGTCTGCAAACCCTTTCTGTGCAGAGTTTCAAAACAGGCGTTTTCAGCCCAATACCGGCATATGGAAGAAACAGCAGAAAGCACAGGGAAATATCTGCTTCTAAATCCAAAACGCAGCTATCTAACAGAACGGTTGTCAATGTGTGCACTCAACTTCCAGAGTTAAACCCGTGTGTGGATTCAGCAGTCTGCAAACCCTTTCTGTGCAGAGTTTCAAAACAGGCGTTTTCAGCCCAATACCGGCCTATGGAAGAAACAGCAGAAAGCACAGGGAAATATCTGCTTCTAAATCCAAAACGCAGCTATCTAACAGAACGGTTGTCAATGTGTGCACTCAACTTCCAGAGTTAAACCCGTGTGTGGATTCAGCAGTCTGCAAACCCTTTCTGTGCAGAGTTTCAAAACAGGCGTTTTCAGCCCAATACCGGCCTATGGAAGAAACAGCAGAAAGCACAGGGAAATATCTGCTTCTAAATCCAAAACGCAGCTATCTAACAGAACGGTTGTCAATGTGTGCACTCAACTTCCAGAGTTAAACCCGTGTGTGGATTCAGCAGTCTGCAAACCCTTTCTGTGCAGAGTTTCAAAACAGGCGTTTTCAGCCCAATACCGGCCTATGGAAGAAACAGCAGAAAGCACAGGGAAATCTCTGCTTCTAAATCCAAAACGCAGCTATCTAACAGAACGGTTGTCAATGTGTGCACTCAACTTCCAGAGTTAAACCCGTGTGTGGATTCAGCAGTCTGCAAACCCTTTCTGTGCAGAGTTTCAAAACAGGCGTTTTCAGCCCAATACCGGCCTATGGAAGAAACAGCAGAAAGCACAGGGAAATCTCTGCTTCTAAATCCAAAACGCAGCTATCTAACAGAACGGTTGTCAATGTGTGCACTCAACTTCCAGAGTTAAACCCGTGTGTGGATTCAGCAGTCTGCAAACCCTTTCTGTGCAGAGTTTCAAAACAGGCGTTTTCAGCCCAATACCGGCCTATGGAAGAAACAGCAGAAAGCACAGGGAAATATCTGCTTCTAAATCCAAAACGCAGCTATCTAACAGAACGGTTGTCAATGTGTGCACTCAACTTCCAGAGTTAAACCCGTGTGTGGATTCAGCAGTCTGCAAACCCTTTCTGTGCAGAGTTTCAAAACAGGCGTTTTCAGCCCAATACCGGCCTATGGAAGAAACAGCAGAAAGCACAGGGAAATATCTGCTTCTAAATCCAAAACGCAGCTATCTAACAGAACGGTTGTCAATGTGTGCACTCAACTTCCAGAGTTAAACCCGTGTGTGGATTCAGCAGTCTGCAAACCCTTTCTGTGCCGAGTTTCAAAACAGTCGTTTTCAGCCCAATACCGGCCTATGGAAGAAACAGCAGAAAGCACAGGGAAATATCTACTTCTAAATCCAAAACGCAGCTATCTAACAGAACGGTTGTCAATGTGTGCACTCAACTTCCAGAGTTAAACCCGTGTGTGGATTCAGCAGTCTGCAAACCCTTTCTGTGCAGAGTTTCAAAACAGGCGTTTTCAGCCCAATACCGGCCTATGGAAGAAACAGCAGAAAGCACAGGGAAATATCTGCTTCTAAATCCAAAACGCAGCTATCTAACAGAACGGTTGTCAATGTGTGCACTCAACTTCCAGAGTTATACCCGTGTGTGGATTCAGCAGTCTGCAAACCCTTTCTGTGCAGAGTTTCAAAACAGGCGTTTTCAGCCCAATACCGGCCTATGGAAGAAACAGCAGAAAGCACAGGGAAATATCTGCTTCTAAATCCAAAACGCAGCTATCTAACAGAACGGTTGTCAATGTGTGCACTCAACTTCCAGAGTTAAACCCGTGTGTGGATTCAGCAGTCTGCAAACCCTTTCTGTGCAGAGTTTCAAAACAGGCGTTTTCAGCCCAATACCGGCCTATGGAAGAAACAGCAGAAAGCACAGGGAAATATCTGCTTCTAAATCCAAAACGCAGCTATCTAACAGAACGGTTGTCAATGTGTGCACTCAACTTCCAGAGTTAAACCCGTGTGTGGATTCAGCAGTCTGCAAACCCTTTCTGTGCAGAGTTTCAAAACAGGCGTTTTCAGCCCAATACCGGCCTATGGAAGAAACAGCAGAAAGCACAGGGAAATATCTGCTTCTAAATCCAAAACGCAGCTATCTAACAGAACGGTTGTCAATGTGTGCACTCAACTTCCAGAGTTAAACCCGTGTGTGGATTCAGCAGTCTGCAAACCCTTTCTGTGCAGAGTTTCAAAACAGGCGTTTTCAGACCAATACCGGCCTATGGAAGAAACAGCAGAAAGCACAGGGAAATCTCTGCCTCTAAATCCAAAACGCAGCTATCTAACAGAACGGTTGTCAATGTGTGCACTCAACTTACAGAGTTAAACCCGTGTGTGGATTCAGCAGTCTGCAAACCCTTTCTGTGCAGAGTTTCAAAACAGGCGTTTTCAGCCCAATACCGGCCTATGGAAGAAACAGCAGAAAGCACAGGGAAATATCTGCTTCTAAATCCAAAACGCAGCTATCTAACAGAACGGTTGTCAATGTGTGCACTCAACTTCCAGAGTTAAACCCGTGTGTGGATTCAGCAGTCTGCAAACCCTTTCGGTGCAGAGTTTCAAAACAGGAGTTTTCAGCCCAATACCGGCATATGGAAGAAACAGCAGAAAGCACAGGGAAATATCTGCTTCTAAATCCAAAACGCAGCTATCTAACAGAACGGTTGTCAATGTGTGCACTCAACTTCCAGAGTTAAACCCGTGTGTGGATTCAGCAGTCTGCAAACCCTTTCTGTGCCGAGTTTCAAAACAGGCGTTTTCAGTCCAATACCGGCCTATGGAAGAAACAGCAGAAAGCACAGGGAAATATCTGCTTCTAAATCCAAAACGCAGCTATCTAACAGAACGGTTGTCAATGTGTGCACTCAACTTCCAGAGTTAAACCCGTGTGTGGATTCAGCAGTCTGCAAACCCTTTCTGTGCAGAGTTTCAAAACAGGCGTTTTCAGCCCAATACCGGCCTATGGAAGAAACAGCAGAAAGCACAGGGAAATATCTGCTTCTAAATCCAAAACGCAGCTATCTAACAGAACGGTTGTCAATGTGTGCACTCAACTTCCAGAGTTAAACCCGTGTGTGGATTCAGCAGTCTGCAAACCCTTTCTGTGCAGAGTTTCAAAACAGGCGTTTTCAGCCCAATACCGGCCTATGGAAGAAACAGCAGAAAGCACAGGGAAATATCTGCTTCTAAATCCAAAACGCAGCTATCTAACAGAATGGTTGTCAATGTGTGCACTCAACTTCCAGAGTTAAACCCGTGTGTGGATTCAGCAGTCTGCAAACCCTTTCTGTGCAGAGTTTCAAAACAGGCGTTTTCAGCCCAATACCGGCCTATGGAAGAAACAGCAGAAAGCACAGGGAAATATCTGCTTCTAAATCCAAAACGCAGCTATCTAACAGAACGGTTGTCAATGTGTGCACTCAACTTCCAGAGTTAAACCCGTGTGTGGATTCAGCAGTCTGCAAACCCTTTCTGTGCAGAGTTTCAAAACAGGCGTTTTCAGACCAATACCGGCCTATGGAAGAAACAGCAGAAAGCACAGGGAAATCTCTGCTTCTAAATCCAAAACGCAGCTATCTAACAGAACGGTTGTCAATGTGTGCACTCAACTTCCAGAGTTAAACCCGTGTGTGGATTCAGCAGTCTGCAAACCCTTTCTGTGCAGAGTTTCAAAACAGGCGTTTTCAGCCCAATACCGGCCTATGGAAGAAACAGCAGAAAGCACAGGGAAATATCTGCTTCTAAATCCAAAACGCAGCTATCTAACAGAACGGTTGTCAATGTGTGCACTCAACTTCCAGAGGTAAACCCGTGTGTGGATTCAGCAGTCTGCAAACCCTTTCGGTGCAGAGTTTCAAAACAGGAGTTTTCAGCCCAATACCGGCCTATGGAAGAAACAGCAGAAAGCACAGGGAAATATCTGCTTCTAAATCCAAAACGCAGCTATCTAACAGAACGGTTGTCAATGTGTGCACTCAACTTCCAGAGTTAAACCCGTGTGTGGATTCAGCAGTCTGCAAACCCTTTCTGTGCCGAGTTTCAAAACAGGCGTTTTCAGTCCAATACCGGCCTATGGAAGAAACAGCAGAAAGCACAGGGAAATATCTGCTTCTAAATCCAAAACGCAGCTATCTAACAGAACGGTTGTCAATGTGTGCACTCAACTTCCAGAGTTAAACCCGTGTGTGGATTCAGCAGTCTGCAAACCCTTTCTGTGCAGAGTTTCAAAACAGGCGTTTTCAGCCCAATACCGGCCTATGGAAGAAACAGCAGAAAGCACAGGGAAATATCTGCTTCTAAATCCAAAACGCAGCTATCTAACAGAACGGTTGTCAATGTGTGCACTCAACTTCCAGAGTTAAACCCGTGTGTGGATTCAGCAGTCTGCAAACCCTTTCTGTGCAGAGTTTCAAAACAGGCGTTTTCAGCCCAATACCGGCCTATGGAAGAAACAGCAGAAAGCACAGGGAAATATCTGCTTCTAAATCCAAAACGCAGCTATCTAACAGAACGGTTGTCAATGTGTGCACTCAACTTCCAGAGTTAAACCCGTGTGTGGATTCAGCAGTCTGCAAACCCTTTCTGTGCCGAGTTTCAAAACAGGCGTTTTCAGCCCAATACCGGCCTATGGAAGAAACAGCAGAAAGCACAGGGAAATATCTGCTTCTAAATCCAAAACGCAGCTATCTAACAGAACGGTTGTCAATGTGTGCACTCAACTTCCAGAGTTAAACCCGTGTGTGGATTCAGCAGTCTGCAAACCCTTTCTGTGCAGAGTTTCAAAACAGGCGTTTTCAGCCCAATACCGGCCTATGGATGAAACAGCAGAAAGCACAGGGAAATATCTGCTTCTAAATCCAAAACGCAGCTATCTAACAGAACGGTTGTCAATGTGTGCACTCAACTTCCAGAGTTAAACCCGTGTGTGGATTCAGCAGTCTGCAAACCCTTTCTGTGCAGAGTTTCAAAACAGGCGTTTTCAGCCCAATACCGGCCTATGGAAGAAACAGCAGAAAGCACAGGGAAATATCTGCTTCTAAATCCAAAACGCAGCTATCTAACAGAACGGTTGTCAATGTGTGCACTCAACTTCCAGAGTTAAACCCGTGTGTGGATTCAGCAGTCTGCAAACCCTTTCTGTGCAGAGTTTCAAAACAGGCGTTTTCAGCCCAATACCGGCCTATGGAAGAAACAGCAGAAAGCACAGGGAAATATCTGCTTCTAAATCCAAAACGCAGCTATCTAACAGAACGGTTGTCAATGTGTGCACTCAACTTCCAGAGTTAAACCCGTGTGTGGATTCAGCAGTCTGCAAACCCTTTCTGTGCAGAGTTTCAAAACAGGCGTTTTCAGCCCAATACCGGCCTATGGAAGAAACAGCAGAAAGCACAGGGAAATATCTGCTTCTAAATCCAAAACGCAGCTATCTAACAGAACGGTTGTCAATGTGTGCACTCAACTTCCAGAGTTAAACCCGTGTGTGGATTCAGCAGTCTGCAAACCCTTTCTGTGCAGAGTTTCAAAACAGGCGTTTTCAGCCCAATACCGGCCTATGGAAGAAACAGCAGAAAGCACAGGGAAATATCTACTTCTAAATCCAAAACGCAGCTATCTAACAGAACGGTTGTCAATGTGTGCACTCAACTTCCAGAGTTAAACCCGTGTGTGGATTCAGCAGTCTGCAAACCCTTTCTGTGCAGAGTTTCAAAACAGGCGTTTTCAGCCCAATACCGGCCTATGGAAGAAACAGCAGAAAGCACAGGGAAGTATCTGCTTCTAAATCCAAAACGCAGCTATCTAACAGAACGGTTGTCAATGTGTGCACTCAACTTCCAGAGTTAAACCCGTGTGTGGATTCAGCAGTCTGCAAACACTTTCTGTGCAGAATCTCAAAACAGGCCTTTCCGGCCCAGTACCGGCATATATAGGAAAGAGCAGTAAGACTGCGTCTAAAACTCAGAAGAAACGTTTCTTTCAAACTGCTCGGCCCTGTGTTCTTTGACCTAAGGGAGTTGAATCTATGTTTAGATTCAGCGAGATAGAAACGCGTTTATTCTAGGAGCTGTCTTTGAATATTCCAGAATGAATGGGAGTATATGCTGTAAAGAGAAATATCTGTTTCTAAAACCAAAATGGATCTATCTAGCAGAGTGGTTGTGAATGTGTGCCTTTGGCTTAAAGAGGTAAACTGCTCTTCTCATGCAGCACTTTAGAAACCCTTTATATGCAAATTCTCATACAGACCTTTCCAGCAAAACACCAGCCTAAAGGAAATAGCAGTAAGACTGCATCTTTAACATGGAAGAAACTGTTTTCAAACTGCTCTGCTGTGTGTTCATTCATATAAGAGACTTGAATATATGTTCAGATTCAGCTAGTTAGCAACACGTTTCTTCCAGGAGCTGTGTTTGCCTATTCCAGAGTATACTGGAGTATAAGATGTAAAGACAAATGTCTCGTTCCAAAAGAAAAACGGATGATCTAATGGAATGGTTGTCAATGTGTGCATTCAACTTACTGAGCTAAACTGCTGTTTGTATGCAGCAGTTTAGAAAACATTTCTGTGTAGATTCTCAAACAGACATTTCCAGCAAAATACCGGCCTATAAGAAATAGCAGTAAGACTGCGTCTAAAACTCAGAGGGAACGTTTCTTTCAAACTGCTCTGCAGTGTGTTCGTTCACCAAAGGTCGTTGAATCTATGTTTGGATTCAGCGAGTTTGAAACACGTTTATTCTAGGAGCTGCATTTCGGTATTCCAGAGTGTATGGGAGTAAATGCTGTAAAGAGAAATATCTGTTTCTAAAACCAAAACGGAGCTATCTAACAGAATGGTTGTGAATGTGTGCATTCAACTTAAAGGGTTAATCTGCTCTTCTTAGGCAGCAGTTTAGAAACCCTTTATATGCAAATTCTAAAATCAACATTTGCAGCAAAACACCAGCCTAAAAGAAGTAGCAGTAAGACTGCATCTATAACATAGAAGAAACGTTTTCTTCAAAATGCTCTGCTCTGTGTTCATTCACCTAAGAGTCTTGAGTATATGTTCAGATTCAGCGAGTAAGAAACACGTTTCTTCCAGGAGCTGCATTTGCATATTCCAGAGTGTACTGGAGTATAAGGTTTAAAGTGAAATATCTGGTTCTAAAACAAACACGGAGCCATCTAACAGAATGGTTGTCACTGTGTGCATTCAGCTTATTGAGATAAACTGCTGTTTCTATGCAGCAGTTTAGAAAAGATTTTTGTGCAGATTCTAAAACAGACATTCCCAGCAAAATACCGGCCTCTAAGAAATAGCAATAAGACTGCGTCTAAAACTCAAATAAAACGTTTCTTTCAAACTGCTGTGCTGTGTGTTCGTTCACCTAAGGGAGTTGAATCTATGTTTAGATTCAGTGACTTAGAAACACGTCTATTCTGGGAGCTGCGTTTGGCTATTCCAGAATGAATGGGAGTATATGCTGTAACTAGAAACATAGGCTTCTAAAACCAAAACGGAGCTAGCTAACAGAATGAATGTGAATGAGGGCATTCAACTTAACGAATTAAACTGCTCCACTTATGCAGCAGTTTACAAAGCATTTATATGGAAATTCTAAAACCAACATTTCCAGGAAAACACCAGCCTAAAAGCAGTAGCAGTAACAGTGCATCTATAACATGGAAGAAATGTTTTTTTCAAACTGCTCTGCTGTGTGATCATTCACCTAACAGACTTCAATATATGCTCAGATTCAGCGAGTTACAAACACGTTTCTTCCAGGAGCTGCGTTTGCATATATCAGAGTATACTGGGGGACAAGATGTAAAGAGAAATATCTCATTATACTTAGAAACCCGTTTCTTTTAGGAGCTGCGTTTGGATATTCCGGAGTGAATGAGAGTATGAGCTGTAAAGAGAAATAACTGCTTCTAAAACCAAAAGGCAGCTATCTAACAGAACGGTTGTCAATGTGTGCACTCAACTTCCAGAGTTAAACCCGTGTGTGGATTCAGCAGTCTGCAAACCCTTTCTGTGCAGAGTTTCAAAACAGGCGTTTTCAGCCCAATACCGGCCTATGGAAGAAACAGCAGAAAGCACAGGGAAATATCTGCTTCTAAATCCAAAACGCAGCTATCTAACAGAACGGTTGTCAATGTGTGCACTCAACTTCCAGAGTTAAACCCGTGTGTGGATTCAGCAGTCTGCAAACCCTTTCTGTGCAGAGTTTCAAAACAGGCGTTTTCAGCCCAATACCGGCCTATGGAAGAAACAGCAGAAAGCACAGGGAAATCTCTGCTTCTAAATCCAAAACGCAGCTATCTAACAGAACGGTTGTCAATGTGTGCACTCAACTTCCAGAGTTAAACCCGTGTGTGGATTCAGCAGTCTGCAAACCCTTTCTGTGCAGAGTTTCAAAACAGGCGTTTTCAGCCCAATACCGGCCTATGGAAGAAACAGCAGAAAGCACAGGGAAATCTCTGCTTCTAAATCCAAAACGCAGCTATCTAACAGAACGGTTGTCAATGTGTGCACTCAACTTCCAGAGTTAAACCCGTGTGTGGATTCAGCAGTCTGCAAACCCTTTCTGTGCAGAGTTTCAAAACAGGCGTTTTCAGCCCAATACCGGCATATGGAAGAAACAGCAGAAAGCACAGGGAAATATCTGCTTCTAAATCCAAAACGCAGCTATCTAACAGAACGGTTGTCAATGTGTGCACTCAACTTCCAGAGTTAAACCCGTGTGTGGATTCAGCAGTCTGCAAACCCTTTCTGTGCAGAGTTTCAAAACAGGCGTTTTCAGCCCAATACCGGCCTATGGAAGAAACAGCAGAAAGCACAGGGAAATATCTGCTTCTAAATCCAAAACGCAGCTATCTAACAGAACGGTTGTCAATGTGTGCACTCAACTTCCAGAGTTAAACCCGTGTGTGGATTCAGCAGTCTGCAAACACTTTCTGTGCAGAATTTCAAAACAGGCGTTTTCAGCCCAATACCGGCCTATGGAAGAAACAGCAGAAAGCACAGGGAAATATCTGCTTCTAAATCCAAAACGCAGCTATCTAACAGAACGGTTGTCAATGTGTGCACTCAACTTCCAGAGTTAAACCCGTGTGTGGATTCAGCAGTCTGCAAACCCTTTCTGTGCAGAGTTTCAAAACAGGCGTTTTCAGCCCAATACCGGCCTATGGAAGAAACAGCAGAAAGCACAGGGAAATATCTGCTTCTAAATCCAAAACGCAGCTATCTAACAGAACGGTTGTCAATGTGTGCACTCAACTTCCAGAGTTATACCCGTGTGTGGATTCAGCAGTCTGCAAACCCTTTCTGTGCAGAGTTTCAAAACAGGCGTTTTCAGCCCAATACCGGCCTATGGAAGAAACAGCAGAAAGCACAGGGAAATATCTGCTTCTAAATCCAAAACGCAGCTATCTAACAGAACGGTTGTCAATGTGTGCACTCAACTTCCAGAGTTAAACCCGTGTGTGGATTCAGCAGTCTGCAAACCCTTTCTGTGCAGAGTTTCAAAACAGGCGTTTTCAGCCCAATACCGGCCTATGGAAGAAACAGCAGAAAGCACAGGGAAATCTCTGCTTCTAAATCCAAAACGCAGCTATCTAACAGAACGGTTGTCAATGTGTGCACTCAACTTCCAGAGTTAAACCCGTGTGTGGATTCAGCAGTCTGCAAACCTTTTCTGTGCAGAGTTTCAAAACAGGCGTTTTCAGCCCAATACCGGCCTATGGAAGAAACAGCAGAAAGCACAGGGAAATCTCTGCTTCTAAATCCAAAACGCAGCTATCTAACAGAACGGTTGTCAATGTGTGCACTCAACTTCCAGAGTTAAACCCGTGTGTGGATTCAGCAGTCTGCAAACCCTTTCTGTGCAGAGTTTCAAAACAGGCGTTTTCAGCCCAATACCGGCCTATGGAAGAAACAGCAGAAAGCACAGGGAAATATCTGCTTCTAAATCCAAAACGCAGCTATCTAACAGAACGGTTGTCAATGTGTGCACTCAACTTCCAGAGTTAAACCCGTGTGTGGATTCAGCAGTCTGCAAACCCTTTCTGTGCAGAGTTTCAAAACAGGCGTTTTCAGCCCAATACTGGCCTATGGAAGAAACAGCAGAAAGCACAGGGAAATATCTGCTTCTAAATCCAAAACGCAGCTATCTAACAGAACGGTTGTCAATGTGTGCACTCAACTTCCAGAGTTAAACCCGTGTGTGGATTCAGCAGTCTGCAAACCCTTTCGGTGCAGAGTTTCAAAACAGGAGTTTTCAGCCCAATACCGGCATATGGAAGAAACAGCAGAAAGCACAGGGAAATATCTGCTTCTAAATCCAAAACGCAGCTATCTAACAGAACGGTTGTCAATGTGTGCACTCAACTTCCAGAGTTAAACCCGTGTGTGGATTCAGCAGTCTGCAAACCCTTTCTGTGCCGAGTTTCAAAACAGGCGTTTTCAGCCCAATACCGGCCTATGGAAGAAACAGCAGAAAGCACAGGGAAATATCTGCTTCTAAATCCAAAACGCAGCTATCTAACAGAACGGTTGTCAATGTGTGCACTCAACTTCCAGAGTTAAACCCGTGTGTGGATTCAGCAGTCTGCAAACCCTTTCTCTGCAGAGTTTCAAAACAGGCGTTTTCAGCCCAATACCGGCCTATGGAAGAAACAGCAGAAAGCACAGGGAAATATCTGCTTCTAAATCCAAAACGCAGCTATCTAACAGAACGGTTGTCAATGTGTGCACTCAACTTCCAGAGTTAAACCCGTGTGTGGATTCAGCAGTCTGCAAACCCTTTCTGTGCAGAGTTTCAAAACAGGCGTTTTCAGCCCAATACCGGCCTATGGAAGAAACAGCAGAAAGCACAGGGAAATATCTGCTTCTAAATCCAAAACGCAGCTATCTAACAGAACGGTTGTCAATGTGTGCACTCAACTTCCAGAGTTAAACCCGTGTGTGGATTCAGCAGTCTGCAAACCCTTTCTGTGCAGAGTTTCAAAACAGGCGTTTTCAGCCCAATACCGGCCTATGGAAGAAACAGCAGAAAGCACAGGGAAATATCTGCTTCTAAATCCAAAACGCAGCTATCTAACAGAACGGTTGTCAATGTGTGCACTCAACTTCCCGAGTTAAACCCGTGTGTGGATTCAGCAGTCTGCAAACCCTTTCTGTGCAGAGTTTCAAAACAGGCGTTTTCAGCCCAATACCGGCCTATGGAAGAAACAGCAGAAAGCACAGGGAAATATCTGCTTCTAAATCCAAAACGCAGCTATCTAACAGAACGGTTGTCAATGTGTGCACTCAACTTCCAGAGTTAAACCCGTGTGTGGATTCAGCAGTCTGCAAACCCTTTCTGTGCAGAGTTTCAAAACAGGCGTTTTCAGCCCAATACCGGCCTATGGAAGAAACAGCAGAAAGCACAGGGAAATATCTGCTTCTAAATCCAAAACGCAGCTATCTAACAGAACGGTTGTCAATGTGTGCACTCAACTTCCAGAGTTAAACCCGTGTGTGGATTCAGCAGTCTGCAAACCCTTTCTGTGCAGAGTTTCAAAACAGGCGTTTTCAGCCCAATACCGGCCTATGGAAGAAACAGCAGAAAGCACAGGGAAATATCTGCTTCTAAATCCAAAACGCAGCTATCTAACAGAACGGTTGTCAATGTGTGCACTCAACTTCCAGAGTTAAACCCGTGTGTGGATTTAGCAGTCTGCAATCCCTTTCTGTGCAGAGTTTCAAAACAGGCGTTTTCAGCCCAATACCGGCCTATGGAAGAAACAGCAGAAAGCACAGGGAAATATCTGCTTCTAAATCCAAAACGCAGCTATCTAACAGAACGGTTGTCAATGTGTGCACTCAACTTCCAGAGTTAAACCCGTGTGTGGATTCAGCAGTCTGCAAACACTTTCTGTGCAGAATTTCAAAACAGGCGTTTTCAGCCCAATACCGGCCTATGGAAGAAACAGCAGAAAGCACAGGGAAATCTCTGCTTCTAAATCCAAAACGCAGCTATCTAACAGAACGGTTGTCAATGTGTGCACTCAACTTCCAGAGTTAAACCCGTGTGTGGATTCAGCAGTCTGCAAACCCTTTCTGTGCAGAGTTTCAAAACAGGCGTTTTCAGCCCAATACCGGCCTATGGAAGAAACAGCAGAAAGCACAGGGAAATCTCTGCTTCTAAATCCAAAACGCAGCTATCTAACAGAACGGTTGTCAATGTGTGCACTCAACTTCCAGAGTTAAACCCGTGTGTGGATTCAGCAGTCTGCAAACCCTTTCTGTGCAGAGTTTCAAAACAGGCGTTTTCAGCCCAATACCGGCCTATGGAAGAAACAGCAGAAAGCACAGGGAAATATCTGCTTCTAAATCCAAAACGCAGCTATCTAACAGAACGGTTGTCAATGTGTGCACTCAACTTCCAGAGTTAAACCAGTGTGTGGATTCAGCAGTCTGCAAACCCTTTCTGTGCAGAGTTTCAAAACAGGCGTTTTCAGCCCAATACCGGCCTATGGAAGAAACAGCAGAAAGCACAGGGAAGTATCTGCTTCTAAATCCAAAACGCAGCTATCTAACAGAACGGTTGTCAATGTGTGCACTCAACTTCCAGAGTTAAACCCGTGTGTGGATTCAGCAGTCTGCAAACACTTTCTGTGCAGAATCTCAAAACAGGCCTTTCCGGCCCAGTACCGGCATATATAGGAAGGAGCAGTAAGACTGCGTCTAAAACTCAGAAGAAACGTTTCTTTCAAACTGCTCGGCCCTGTGTTCTTTGACCTAAGGGAGTTGAATCTATGTTTAGATTCAGCGAGATAGAAACGCGTTTATTCTAGGAGCTGTCTTTGAATATTCCAGAATGAATGGGAGTATATGCTGTAAAGAGAAATATCTGTTTCTAAAACCAAAATGGATCTATCTAGCAGAGTGGTTGTGAATGTGTGCCTTTGGCTTAAAGAGGTAAACTGCTCTTCTCATGCAGCACTTTAGAAACCCTTTATATGCAAATTCTCATACAGACCTTTCCAGCAAAACACCAGCCTAAAGGAAATAGCAGTAAGACTGCATCTTTAACATGGAAGAAACTGTTTTCAAACTGCTCTGCTGTGTGTTCATTCATATAAGAGACTTGAATATATGTTCAGATTCAGCTAGTTAGCAACACGTTTCTTCCAGGAGCTGTGTTTGCCTATTCCAGAGTATACTGGAGTATAAGATGTAAAGACAAATGTCTCGTTCCAAAAGAAAAACGGATGATCTAATGGAATGGTTGTCAATGTGTGCATTCAACTTACTGAGCTAAACTGCTGTTTGTATGCAGCAGTTTAGAAAACATTTCTGTGTAGATTCTCAAACAGACATTTCCAGCAAAATACCGGCCTATAAGAAATAGCAGTAAGACTGCGTCTAAAACTCAGAGGGAACGTTTCTTTCAAACTGCTCTGCAGTGTGTTCGTTCACCAAAGGTCGTTGAATCTATGTTTGGATTCAGCGAGTTTGAAACACGTTTATTCTAGGAGCTGCATTTCGGTATTCCAGAGTGTATGGGAGTAAATGCTGTAAAGAGAAATATCTGTTTCTAAAACCAAAACGGAGCTATCTAACAGAATGGTTGTGAATGTGTGCATTCAACTTAAAGGGTTAATCTGCTCTTCTTAGGCAGCAGTTTAGAAACCCTTTATATGCAAATTCTAAAATCAACATTTGCAGCAAAACACCAGCCTAAAAGAAGTAGCAGTAAGACTGCATCTATAACATAGAAGAAACGTTTTCTTCAAAATGCTCTGCTCTGTGTTCATTCACCTAAGAGTCTTGAGTATATGTTCAGATTCAGCGAGTAAGAAACACGTTTCTTCCAGGAGCTGCATTTGCATATTCCAGAGTGTACTGGAGTATAAGGTTTAAAGTGAAATATCTGGTTCTAAAACAAACACGGAGCCATCTAACAGAATGGTTGTCACTGTGTGCATTCAGCTTATTGAGATAAACTGCTGTTTCTATGCAGCAGTTTAGAAAAGATTTTTGTGCAGATTCTAAAACAGACATTCCCAGCAAAATACCGGCCTCTAAGAAATAGCAATAAGACTGCGTCTAAAACTCAAATAAAACGTTTCTTTCAAACTGCTGTGCTGTGTGTTCGTTCACCTAAGGGAGTTGAATCTATGTTTAGATTCAGTGACTTAGAAACACGTCTATTCTGGGAGCTGCGTTTGGCTATTCCAGAATGAATGGGAGTATATGCTGTAACTAGAAACATAGGCTTCTAAAACCAAAACGGAGCTAGCTAACAGAATGAATGTGAATGAGGGCATTCAACTTAACGAATTAAACTGCTCCACTTATGCAGCAGTTTACAAAGCATTTATATGGAAATTCTAAAACCAACATTTCCAGGAAAACACCAGCCTAAAAGCAGTAGCAGTAACAGTGCATCTATAACATGGAAGAAATGTTTTTTTCAAACTGCTCTGCTGTGTGATCATTCACCTAACAGACTTCAATATATGCTCAGATTCAGCGAGTTACAAACACGTTTCTTCCAGGAGCTGCGTTTGCATATATCAGAGTATACTGGGGGACAAGATGTAAAGAGAAATATCTCATTATACTTAGAAACCCGTTTCTTTTAGGAGCTGCGTTTGGATATTCCGGAGTGAATGAGAGTATGAGCTGTAAAGAGAAATAACTGCTTCTAAAACCAAAAGGCAGCTATCTAACAGAACGGTTGTCAATGTGTGCACTCAACTTCCAGAGTTAAACCCGTGTGTGGATTCAGCAGTCTGCAAACCCTTTCTGTGCAGAGTTTCAAAACAGGCGTTTTCAGCCCAATACCGGCATATGGAAGAAACAGCAGAAAGCACAGGGAAATATCTGCTTCTAAATCCAAAACGCAGCTATCTAACAGAACGGTTGTCAATGTGTGCACTCAACTTCCAGAGTTAAACCCGTGTGTGGATTCAGCAGTCTGCAAACCCTTTCTGTGCAGAGTTTCAAAACAGGCGTTTTCAGCCCAATACCGGCCTATGGAAGAAACAGCAGAAAGCACAGGGAAATATCTGCTTCTAAATCCAAAACGCAGCTATCTAACAGAACGGTTGTCAATGTGTGCACTCAACTTCCAGAGTTAAACCCGTGTGTGGATTCAGCAGTCTGCAAACCCTTTCTGTGCAGAGTTTCAAAACAGGCGTTTTCAGCCCAATACCGGCCTATGGAAGAAACAGCAGAAAGCACAGGGAAATATCTGCTTCTAAATCCAAAACGCAGCTATCTAACAGAACGGTTGTCAATGTGTGCACTCAACTTCCAGAGTTAAACCCGTGTGTGGATTCAGCAGTCTGCAAACCCTTTCTGTGCAGAGTTTCAAAACAGGCGTTTTCAGCCCAATACCGGCCTATGGAAGAAACAGCAGAAAGCACAGGGAAATATCTGCTTCTAAATCCAAAACGCAGCTATCTAACAGAACGGTTGTCAATGTGTGCACTCAACTTCCAGAGTTAAACCCGTGTGTGGATTCAGCAGTCTGCAAACCCTTTCTGTGCAGAGTTTCAAAACAGGCGTTTTCAGCCCAATACCGGCCTATGGAAGAAACAGCAGAAAGCACAGGGAAACATCTGCTTCTAAATCCAAAACGCAGCTATCTAACAGAACGGTTGTCAATGTGTGCACTCAACTTCCAGAGTTAAACCCGTGTGTGGATTCAGCAGTCTGCAAACCCTTTCTGTGCAGAGTTTCAAAACAGGCGTTTTCAGCTCAATACCGGCCTATGGAAGAAACAGCAGAAAGCACAGGGAAATATCTGCTTCTAAATCCAAAACGCAGCTATCTAACAGAACGGTTGTCAATGTGTGCACTCAACTTCCAGAGTTAAACCCGTGTGTGGATTCAGCAGTCTGCAAACCCTTTCTGTGCAGAGTTTCAAAACAGGCGTTTTCAGCCCAATACCGGCCTATGTAAGAAACAGCAGAAAGCACAGGGAAATATCTGCTTCTAAATCCAAAACGCAGCTATCTAACAGAATGGTTGTCAATGTGTGCACTCAACTTCCAGAGTTAAACCCGTGTGTGGATTCAGCAGTCTGCAAACACTTTCTGTGCAGAATTTCAAAACAGGCGTTTTCAGCCCAATACCGGCCTATGGAAGAAACAGCAGAAAGCACAGGGAAATATCTGCTTCTAAATCCAAAACGCAGCTATCTAACAGAACGGTTGTCAATGTGTGCACTCAACTTCCAGAGTTAAACCCGTGTGTGGATTCAGCAGTCTGCAAACCCTTTCTGTGCAGAGTTTCAAAACAGGCGTTTTCAGCCCAATACCGGCCTATGGAAGAAACAGCAGAAAGCACAGGGAAATATCTGCTTCTAAATCCAAAACGCAGCTATCTAACAGAACGGTTGTCAATGTGTGCACTCAACTTCCAGAGTTAAACCCGTGTGTGGATTCAGCAGTCTGCAAACCCTTTCTGTGCAGAGTTTCAAAACAGGCGTTTTCAGACCAATACCGGCCTATGGAAGAAACAGCAGAAAGCACAGGGAAATATCTGCTTCTAAATCCAAAACGCAGCTATCTAACAGAACGGTTGTCAATGTGTGCACTCAACTTCCAGAGTTAAACCCGTGTGTGGATTCAGCAGTCTGCAAACCCTTTCGGTGCAGAGTTTCAAAACAGGAGTTTTCACCCAATACCGGCATATGGAAGAAACAGCAGAAAGCCCAGGGAAATATCTGCTTCTAAATCCAAAACGCAGCTATCTAACAGAACGGTTGTCAATGTGTGCACTCAACTTCCAGAGTTAAACCCGTGTGTGGATTCAGCAGTCTGCAAACCCTTTCTGTGCCGAGTTTCAAAACAGGCGTTTTCAGCCCAATACCGGCATATGGAAGAAACAGCAGAAAGCACAGGGAAATCTCTGCTTCTAAATCCAAAACGCAGCTATCTAACAGAACGGTTGTCAATGTGTGCACTCAACTTCCAGAGTTAAACCCGTGTGTGGATTCAGCAGTCTGCAAACCCTTTCTGTGCAGAGTTTCAAAACAGGCGTTTTCAGCCCAATACCGGCCTATGGAAGAAACAGCAGAAAGCACAGGGAAATATCTGCTTCTAAATCCAAAACGCAGCTATCTAACAGAACGGTTGTCAATGTGTGCACTCAACTTCCAGAGTTAAACCCGTGTGTGGATTCAGCAGTCTGCAAACCCTTTCTGTGCAGAGTTTCAAAACAGGCGTTTTCAGCCCAATACCGGCCTATGGAAGAAACAGCAGAAAGCACAGGGAAATCTCTGCTTCTAAATCCAAAACGCAGCTATCTAACAGAACGGTTGTCAATGTGTGCACTCAACTTCCAGAGTTAAACCCGTGTGTGGATTCAGCAGTCTGCAAACCCTTTCTGTGCAGAGTTTCAAAACAGGCGTTTTCAGCCCAATACCGGCCTATGGAAGAAACAGCAGAAAGCACAGGGAAATCTCTGCTTCTAAATCCAAAACGCAGCTATCTAACAGAACGGTTGTCAATGTGTGCACTCAACTTCCAGAGTTAAACCCGTGTGTGGATTCAGCAGTCTGCAAACCCTTTCTGTGCAGAGTTTCAAAACAGGCGTTTTCAGCCCAATACCGGCCTATGGAAGAAACAGCAGAAAGCACAGGGAAATATCTGCTTCTAAATCCAAAACGCAGCTATCTAACAGAACGGTTGTCAATGTGTGCACTCAACTTCCAGAGTTAAACCCGTGTGTGGATTCAGCAGTCTGCAAACCCTTTCTGTGCAGAGTTTCAAAACAGGCGTTTTCAGCCCAATACCGGCCTATGGAAGAAACAGCAGAAAGCACAGGGAAATATCTGCTTCTAAATCCAAAACGCAGCTATCTAACAGAACGGTTGTCAATGTGTGCACTCAACTTCCAGAGTTAAACCCGTGTGTGGATTCAGCAGTCTGCAAACCCTTTCTGTGCAGAGTTTCAAAACAGGCGTTTTCAGCCCAATACCGGCCTATGGAAGAAACAGCAGAAAGCACAGGGAAATATCTGCTTCTAAATCCAAAACGCAGCTATCTAACAGAACGGTTGTCAATGTGTGCACTCAACTTCCAGAGTTAAACCCGTGTGTGGATTCAGCAGTCTGCAAACCCTTTCTGTGCAGAGTTTCAAAACAGGCGTTTTCAGCCCAATACCGGCCTATGGAAGAAACAGCAGAAAGCACAGGGAAATATCTCCTTCTAAATCCAAAACGCAGCTATCTAACAGAACGGTTGTCAATGTGTGCACTCAACTTCCAGAGTTAAACCCGTGTGTGGATTCAGCAGTCTGCAAACCCTTTCTGTGCAGAGTTTCAAAACAGGCGTTTTCAGCCCAATACCGGCCTATGGAAGAAACAGCAGAAAGCACAGGGAAATATCTGCTTCTAAATCCAAAACGCAGCTATCTAACAGAACGGTTGTCAATGTGTGCACTCAATTTCCAGAGTTAAACCCGTGTGTGGATTCAGCAGTCTGCAAACCCTTTCTGTGCAGAGTTTCAAAACAGGCGTTTTCAGCCCAATACCGGCCTATGGAAGAAACAGCAGAAAGCACAGGGAAATCTCTGCTTCTAAATCCAAAACGCAGCTATCTAACAGAACGGTTGTCAATGTGTGCACTCAACTTCCAGAGTTAAACCCGTGTGTGGATTCAGCAGTCTGCAAACCCTTTCTGTGCCGAGTTTCAAAACAGGCGTTTTCAGCCCAATACCGGCCTATGGAAGAAACAGCAGAAAGCACAGGGAAATATCTGCTTCTAAATCCAAAACGCAGCTATCTAACAGAACGGTTGTCAATGTGTGCACTCAACTTCCAGAGTTAAACCCGTGTGTGGATTCAGCAGTCTGCAAACCCTTTCTGTGCCGAGTTTCAAAACAGGCGTTTTCAGCCCAATACCGGCCTATGGAAGAAACAGCAGAAAGCACAGGGAAATATCTGCTTCTAAATCCAAAACGCAGCTATCTAACAGAACGGTTGTCAATGTGTGCACTCAACTTCCAGAGTTAAACCCGTGTGTGGATTCAGCAGTCTGCAAACCCTTTCTGTGCAGAGTTTCAAAACAGGCGTTTTCAGCCCAATACCGGCCTATGGAAGAAACAGCAGAAAGCACAGGGAAATATCTGCTTCTAAATCCAAAACGCAGCTATCTAACAGAACGGTTGTCAATGTGTGCACTCAACTTCCAGAGTTAAACCCGTGTGTGGATTCAGCAGTCTGCAAACCCTTTCTGTGCCGAGTTTCAAAACAGGCGTTTTCAGCCCAATACCGGCCTATGGAAGAAACAGCAGAAAGCACAGGGAAATATCTGCTTCTAAATCCAAAACGCAGCTATCTAACAGAACGGTTGTCAATGTGTGCACTCAACTTCCAGAGTTAAACCCGTGTGTGGATTCAGCAGTCTGCAAACCCTTTCTGTGCAGAGGTTCAAAACAGGCGTTTTCAGCCCAATACCGGCATATGGAAGAAACAGCAGAAAGCACAGGGAAATCTCTGCTTCTAAATCCAAAACGCAGCTATCTAACAGAACGGTTGTCAATGTGTGCACTCAACTTCCAGAGTTAAACCCGTGTGTGGATTCAGCAGTCTGCAAACCCTTTCTGTGCCGAGTTTCAAAACAGGCGTTTTCAGCCCAATACCGGCCTATGGAAGAAACAGCAGAAAGCACAGGGAAATATCTGCTTCTAAATCCAAAACGCAGCTATCTAACAGAACGGTTGTCAATGTGTGCACTCAACTTCCAGAGTTAAACCCGTGTGTGGATTCAGCAGTCTGCAAACCCTTTCTGTGCAGAGTTTCAAAACAGGCGTTTTCAGCCCAATACCGGCCTATGGAAGAAACAGCAGAAAGCACAGGGAAATATCTGCTTCTAAATCCAAAACGCAGCTATCTAACAGAACGGTTGTCAATGTGTGCACTCAACTTCCAGAGTTAAACCCGTGTGTGGATTCAGCAGTCTGCAAACCCTTTCTGTGCAGAGTTTCAAAACAGGCGTTTTCAGCCCAATACCGGCCTATGGAAGAAACAGCAGAAAGCACAGGGAAATATCTGCTTCTAAATCCAAAACGCAGCTATCTAACAGAACGGTTGTCAATGTGTGCACTCAACTTCCAGAGTTAAACCCGTGTGTGGATTCAGCAGTCTGCAAACCCTTTCTGTGCAGAGTTTCAAAACAGGCGTTTTTAGCCCAATACCGGCCTATGGAAGAAACAGCAGAAAGCACAGGGAAATATCTGCTTCTAAATCCAAAACGCAGCTATCTAACAGAACGGTTGTCAATGTGTGCACTCAACATCCAGAGTTAAACCCGTGTGTGGATTCAGCAGTCTGCAAACCCTTTCTGTGCAGAGTTTCAAAACAGGCGTTTTCAGCCCAATACCGGCCTATGGAAGAAACAGCAGAAAGCACAGGGAAATATCTGCTTCTAAATCCAAAACGCAGCTATCTAACAGAACGGTTGTCAATGTGTGCACTCAACTTCCAGAGTTAAACCCGTGTGTGGATTCAGCAGTCTGCAAACCCTTTCTGTGCAGAGTTTCAAAACAGGCGTTTTCAGCCCAATACCGGCCTATGGAAGAAACAGCAGAAAGCACAGGGAAATATCTGCTTCTAAATCCAAAACGCAGCTATCTAACAGAACGGTTGTCAATGTGTGCACTCAACTTCCAGAGTTAAACCCGTGTGTGGATTCAGCAGTCTGCAAACCCTTTCTGTGCAGAGTTTCAAAACAGGCGTTTTCAGCCCAATACCGGCCTATGGAAGAAACAGCAGAAAGCACAGGGAAATCTCTGCTTCTAAATCCAAAACGCAGCTATCTAACAGAACGGTTGTCAATGTGTGCACTCAACTTCCAGAGTTAAACCCGTGTGTGGATTCAGCAGTCTGCAAACCCTTTCTGTGCAGAGTTTCAAAACAGGCGTTTTCAGCCCAATACCGGCCTATGGAAGAAACAGCAGAAAGCACAGGGAAATCTCTGCTTCTAAATCCAAAACGCAGCTATCTAACAGAACGGTTGTCAATGTGTGCACTCAACTTCCAGAGTTAAACCCGTGTGTGGATTCAGCAGTCTGCAAACCCTTTCTGTGCAGAGTTTCAAAACAGGCGTTTTCAGCCCAATACCGGCCTATGGAAGAAACAGCAGAAAGCACAGGGAAATATCTGCTTCTAAATCCAAAACGCAGCTATCTAACAGAACGGTTGTCAATGTGTGCACTCAACTTCCAGAGTTAAACCCGTGTGTGGATTCAGCAGTCTGCAAACCCTTTCTGTGCAGAGTTTCAAAACAGGCGTTTTCAGCCCAATACCGGCCTATGGAAGAAACAGCAGAAAGCACAGGGAAATATCTGCTTCTAAATCCAAAACGCAGCTATCTAACAGAACGGTTGTCAATGTGTGCACTCACCTTCCAGAGTTAAACCCGTGTGTGGATTCAGCAGTCTGCAAACCCTTTCTGTGCAGAGTTTCAAAACAGGTGTTTTCAGCCCAATACCGGCCTATGGAAGAAACAGCAGAAAGCACAGGGAAATATCTGCTTCTAAATCCAAAACGCAGCTATCTAACAGAACGGTTGTCAATGTGTGCACTCAACTTCCAGAGTTAAACCCGTGTGTGGATTCAGCAGTCTGCAAACCCTTTCTGTGCAGAGTTTCAAAACAGGCGTTTTCAGCCCAATACCGGCCTATGGAAGAAACAGCAGAAAGCACAGGGAAATATCTGCTTCTAAATCCAAAACGCAGCTATCTAACAGAACGGTTGTCAATGTGTGCACTCAACTTCCAGAGTTAAACCAGTGTGTGGATTCAGCAGTCTGCAAACACTTTCTCTGCAGAGTCCCAAAACAGGCGTTTTCAACCCATTACCGGCATATGGAAGAAACAGCAGTAAGCACAGGGAAATATCTGCTTCTAAATCCAAAACGCAGCTATCTAACAGAACGGTTGTCAATGTGTGCACTCAACTTCCAGAGTTAAACCCGTGTGTGGATTCAGCAGTCTGCAAACCCTTTCTGTGCAGAGTTTCAAAACAGGCGTTTTCAGCCCAATACCGGCCTATGGAAGAAACAGCAGAAAGCACAGGGAAATCTCTGCTTCTAAATCCAAAACGCAGCTATCTAACAGAACGGTTGTCAATGTGTGCACTCAACTTCCAGAGTTAAACCCGTGTGTGGATTCAGCAGTCTGCAAACCCTTTCTGTGCAGAGTTTCAAAACAGGCGTTTTCAGCCCAATACCGGCCTATGGAAGAAACAGCAGAAAGCACAGGGAAATCTCTGCTTCTAAATCCAAAACGCAGCTATCTAACAGAACGGTTGTCAATGTGTGCACTCAACTTCCAGAGTTAAACCCGTGTGTGGATTCAGCAGTCTGCAAACCCTTTCTGTGCAGAGTTTCAAAACAGGCGTTTTCAGCCCAATACCGGCCTATGGAAGAAACAGCAGAAAGCACAGGGAAATATCTGCTTCTAAATCCAAAACGCAGCTATCTAACAGAACGGTTGTCAATGTGTGCACTCAACTTCCAGAGTTAAACCCGTGTGTGGATTCAGCAGTCTGCAAACCCTTTCTGTGCAGAATTTCAAAACAGGCGTTTTCAGCCCAATACCGGCCTATGGAAGAAACAGCAGAAAGCACAGGGAAATATCTGCTTCTAAATCCAAAACGCAGCTATCTAACAGAACGGTTGTCAATGTGTGCACTCAACTTCCAGAGTTAAACCCGTGTGTGGATTCAGCAGTCTGCAAACCCTTTCTGTGCCGAGTTTCAAAACAGGCGTTTTCAGCCCAATACCGGCCTATGGAAGAAACAGCAGAAAGCACAGGGAAATATCTGCTTCTAAATCCAAAACGCAGCTATCTAACAGAACGGTTGTCAATGTGTGCACTCAACTTCCAGAGTTAAACCCGTGTGTGGATTCAGCAGTCTGCAAACCCTTTCTGTGCAGAGTTTCAAAACAGGCGTTTTCAGCCCAATACCGGCCTATGGAAGAAACAGCAGAAAGCACAGGGAAATATCTGCTTCTAAATCCAAAAGGCAGCTATCTAACAGAACGGTTGTCAATGTGTGCACTCAACTTCCAGAGTTAAACCCGTGTGTGGATTCAGCAGTCTGCAAACACTTTCTGTGCAGAATTTCAAAACAGGCGTTTTCAGCCCAATACCGGCCTATGGAAGAAACAGCAGAAAGCACAGGGAAATATCTGCTTCTAAATCCAAAACGCAGCTATCTAACAGAACGGTTGTCAATGTGTGCACTCAACTTCCAGAGTTAAACCCGTGTGTGGATTCAGCAGTCTGCAAACCCTTTCTGTGCCGAGTTTCAAAACAGGCGTTTTCAGCCCAATACCGGCCTATGGAAGAAACAGCAGAAAGCACAGGGAAATATCTGCTTCTAAATCCAAAACGCAGCTATCTAACAGAACGGTTTTCAATGTGTGCACTCAACTTCCAGAGTTAAACCCGTGTGTGGATTCAGCAGTCTGCAAACCCTTTCTGTGCAGAGTTTCAAAACAGGCGTTTACAGCCCAATACCGGCCTATGGAAGAAACAGCAGAAAGCACAGGGAAATCTCTGCTTCTAAATCCAAAACGCAGCTATCTAACAGAACGGTTGTCAATGTGTGCACTCAACTTCCAGAGTTAAACCCGTGTGTGGATTCAGCAGTCTGCAAACCCTTTCTGTGCCGAGTTTCAAAACAGGAGTTTTCAGCCCAATACCGGCATATGGAAGAAACAGCAGAAAGCCCAGGGAAATATCTGCTTCTAAATCCAAAACGCAGCTATCTAACAGAACGGTTGTCAATGTGTGCACTCAACTTCCAGAGTTAAACCCGTGTGTGGATTCAGCAGTCTGCAAACCCTTTCTGTGCAGAGTTTCAAAACAGGCGTTTTCAGCCCAATACCGGCCTATGGAAGAAACAGCAGAAAGCACAGGGAAATCTCTGCTTCTAAATCCAAAACGCAGCTATCTAACAGAACGGTTGTCAATGTGTGCACTCAACTTCCAGAGTTAAACCCGTGTGTGGATTCAGCAGTCTGCAAACCCTTTCTGTGCAGAGTTTCAAAACAGGCGTTTTCAGCCCAATACCGGCCTATGGAAGAAACAGCAGAAAGCACAGGGAAATATCTGCTTCTAAATCCAAAACGCAGCTATCTAACAGAACGGTTGTCAATGTGTGCACTCAACTTCCAGAGTTAAACCCGTGTGTGGATTCAGCAGTCTGCAAACCCTTTCTGTGCAGAGTTTCAAAACAGGCGTTTTCAGCCCAATACCGGCATATGGAAGAAACAGCAGAAAGCACAGGGAAATATCTGCTTCTAAATCCAAAACGCAGCTATCTAACAGAACGGTTGTCAATGTGTGCACTCAACTTCCAGAGTTAAACCCGTGTGTGGATTCAGCAGTCTGCAAACCCTTTCTGTGCAGAGTTTCAAAACAGGCGTTTTCAGCCCAATACCGGCCTATGGAAGAAACAGCAGAAAGCACAGGGAAATCTCTGCTTCTAAATCCAAAACGCAGCTATCTAACAGAACGGTTGTCAATGTGTGCACTCAACTTCCAGAGTTAAACCCGTGTGTGGATTCAGCAGTCTGCAAACCCTTTCTGTGCAGAGTTTCAAAACAGGCGTTTTCAGCCCAATACCGGCCTATGGAAGAAACAGCAGAAAGCACAGGGAAATATCTGCTTCTAAATCCAAAACGCAGCTATCTAACAGAACGGTTGTCAATGTGTGCACTCAACTTCCAGAGTTAAACCCGTGTGTGGATTCAGCAGTCTGCAAACCCTTTCTGTGCAGAGTTTCAAAACAGGCGTTTTCAGCCCAATACCGGCCTATGGAAGAAACAGCAGAAAGCACAGGGAAATATCTGCTTCTAAATCCAAAACGCAGCTATCTAACAGAACGGTTGTCAATGTGTGCACTCAACTTCCAGAGTTAAACCCGTGTGTGGATTCAGCAGTCTGCAAACCCTTTCTGTGCAGAGTTTCAAAACAGGCGTTTTCAGCCCAATAACGGCCTATGGAAGAAACAGCAGAAAGCACAGGGAAATATCTGCTTCTAAATCCAAAACGCAGCTATCTAACAGAACGGTTGTCAATGTGTGCACTCAACTTCCAGAGTTAAACCCGTGTGTGGATTCAGCAGTCTGCAAACCCTTTCTGTGCAGAGTTTCAAAACAGGCGTTTTCAGCCCAATACCGGCCTATGGAAGAAACAGCAGAAAGCACAGGGAAATCTCTGCTTCTAAAACCAAAACGCAGCTATCTAACAGAACGGTTGTCAATGTGTGCACTCAACTTCCAGAGTTAAACCCGTGTGTGGATTCAGCAGTCTGCAAACCCTTTCTGTGCCGAGTTTCAAAACAGGCGTTTTCAGCCCAATACCGGCCTATGGAAGAAACAGCAGAAAGCACAGGGAAATATCTGCTTCTAAATCCAAAACGCAGCTATCTAACAGAACGGTTGTCAATGTGTGCACTCAACTTCCAGAGTTAAACCCGTGTGTGGATTCAGCAGTCTGCAAACCCTTTCTGTGCAGAGTTTCAAAACAGGCGTTTTCAGCCCAATACCGGCCTATGGAAGAAACAGCAGAAAGCACAGGGAAATATCTGCTTCTAAATCCAAAACGCAGCTATCTAACAGAACGGTTGTCAATGTGTGCACTCAACTTCCAGAGTTAAACCCGTGTGTGGATTCAGCAGTCTGCAAACACTTTCTGTGCAGAATTTCAAAACAGGCGTTTTCAGCCCAATACCGGCCTATGGAAGAAACAGCAGAAAGCACAGGGAAATATCTGCTTCTAAATCCAAAACGCAGCTATCTAACAGAACGGTTGTCAATGTGTGCACTCAACTTCCAGAGTTAAACCCGTGTGTGGATTCAGCAGTCTGCAAACCCTTTCTGTGCAGAGTTTCAAAACAGGCGTTTTCAGCCCAATACCGGCCTATGGAAGAAACAGCAGAAAGCACAGGGAAATATCTGCTTCTAAATCCAAAACGCAGCTATCTAACAGAACGGTTGTCAATGTGTGCACTCAACTTCCAGAGTTAAACCCGTGTGTGGATTCAGCAGTCTGCAAACCCTTTCTGTGCAGAGTTTCAAAACAGGCGTTTTCAGCCCAATACCGGCCTATGGAAGAAACAGCAGAAAGCACAGGGAAATATCTGCTTCTAAATCCAAAACGCAGCTATCTAACAGAACGGTTGTCAATGTGTGCACTCAACTTCCAGAGTTAAACCCGTGTGTGGATTCAGCAGTCTGCAAACCCTTTCTGTGCAGAGTTTCAAAACAGGCGTTTTCAGCCCAATACCGGCATATGGAAGAAACAGCAGAAAGCACAGGGAAATATCTGCTTCTAAATCCAAAACGCAGCTATCTAACAGAACGGTTTTCAATGTGTGCACTCAACTTCCAGAGTTAAACCCGTGTGTGGATTCAGCAGTCTGCAAACCCTTTCTGTGCAGAGTTTCAAAACAGGCGTTTTCAGCCCAATACCGGCCTATGGAAGAAACAGCAGAAAGCACAGGGAAATCTCTGCTTCTAAATCCAAAACGCAGCTATCTAACAGAACGGTTGTCAATGTGTGCACTCAACTTCCAGAGTTAAACCCGTGTGTGGATTCAGCAGTCTGCAAACCCTTTCTGTGCAGAGTTTCAAAACAGGCGTTTTCAGCCCAATACCGGCCTATGGAAGAAACAGCAGAAAGCACAGGGAAATCTCTGCTTCTAAATCCAAAACGCAGCTATCTAACAGAACGGTTGTCAATGTGTGCACTCAACTTCCAGAGTTAAACCCGTGTGTGGATTCAGCAGTCTGCAAACCCTTTCTGTGCAGAGTTTCAAAACAGGCGTTTTCAGCCCAATACCGGCCTATGGAAGAAACAGCAGAAAGCACAGGGAAATATCTGCTTCTAAATCCAAAACGCAGCTATCTAACAGAACGGTTGTCAATGTGTGCACTCAACTTCCAGAGTTAAACCCGTGTGTGGATTCAGCAGTCTGCAAACCCTTTCTGTGCAGAGTTTCAAAACAGGCGTTTTCAGCCCAATACCGGCCTATGGAAGAAACAGCAGAAAGCACAGGGAAATATCTGCTTCTAAATCCAAAACGCAGCTATCTAACAGAACGGTTGTCAATGTGTGCACTCAACTTCCAGAGTTAAACCCGTGTGTGGATTCAGCAGTCTGCAAACCCTTTCTGTGCAGAGTTTCAAAACAGGCGTTTTCAGCCCAATACCGGCCTATGGAAGAAACAGCAGAAAGCACAGGGAAATATCTGCTTCTAAATCCAAAACGCAGCTATCTAACAGAACGGTTGTCAATGTGTGCACTCAACTTCCAGAGTTAAACCCGTGTGTGGATTCAGCAGTCTGCAAACCCTTTCTGTGCAGAGTTTCAAAACAGGCGTTTTCAGCCCAATACCGGCATATGGAAGAAACAGCAGAAAGCACAGGGAAATATCTGCTTCTAAATCCAAAACGCAGCTATCTAACAGAACGGTTGTCAATGTGTGCACTCAACTTCCAGAGTTAAACCCGTGTGTGGATTCAGCAGTCTGCAAACCCTTTCTGTGCAGAGTTTCAAAACAGGCGTTTTCAGCCCAATACCGGCCTATGGAAGAAACAGCAGAAAGCACAGGGAAATCTCTGCTTCTAAATCCAAAACGCAGCTATCTAACAGAACGGTTGTCAATGTGTGCACTCAACTTCCAGAGTTAAACCCGTGTGTGGATTCAGCAGTCTGCAAACCCTTTCTGTGCAGAGTTTCAAAACAGGCGTTTTCAGCCCAATACCGGCCTATGGAAGAAACAGCAGAAAGCACAGGGAAATATCTGCTTCTAAATCCAAAACGCAGCTATCTAACAGAACGGTTGTCAATGTGTGCACTCAACTTCCAGAGTTAAACCCGTGTGTGGATTCAGCAGTCTGCAAACCCTTTCTGTGCAGAGTTTCAAAACAGGCGTTTTCAGCCCAATACCGGCCTATGGAAGAAACAGCAGAAAGCACAGGGAAATATCTGCTTCTAAATCCAAAACGCAGCTATCTAACAGAACGGTTGTCAATGTGTGCACTCAACTTCCAGAGTTAAACCCGTGTGTGGATTCAGCAGTCTGCAAACCCTTTCTGTGCAGAGTTTCAAAACAGGCGTTTTCAGCCCAATAACGGCCTATGGAAGAAACAGCAGAAAGCACAGGGAAATATCTGCTTCTAAATCCAAAACGCAGCTATCTAACAGAACGGTTGTCAATGTGTGCACTCAACTTCCAGAGTTAAACCCGTGTGTGGATTCAGCAGTCTGCAAACCCTTTCTGTGCAGAGTTTCAAAACAGGCGTTTTCAGCCCAATACCGGCCTATGGAAGAAACAGCAGAAAGCACAGGGAAATCTCTGCTTCTAAAACCAAAACGCAGCTATCTAACAGAACGGTTGTCAATGTGTGCACTCAACTTCCAGAGTTAAACCCGTGTGTGGATTCAGCAGTCTGCAAACCCTTTCTGTGCCGAGTTTCAAAACAGGCGTTTTCAGCCCAATACCGGCCTATGGAAGAAACAGCAGAAAGCACAGGGAAATATCTGCTTCTAAATCCAAAACGCAGCTATCTAACAGAACGGTTGTCAATGTGTGCACTCAACTTCCAGAGTTAAACCCGTGTGTGGATTCAGCAGTCTGCAAACCCTTTCTGTGCAGAGTTTCAAAACAGGCGTTTTCAGCCCAATACCGGCCTATGGAAGAAACAGCAGAAAGCACAGGGAAATATCTGCTTCTAAATCCAAAACGCAGCTATCTAACAGAACGGTTGTCAATGTGTGCACTCAACTTCCAGAGTTAAACCCGTGTGTGGATTCAGCAGTCTGCAAACACTTTCTGTGCAGAATTTCAAAACAGGCGTTTTCAGCCCAATACCGGCCTATGGAAGAAACAGCAGAAAGCACAGGGAAATATCTGCTTCTAAATCCAAAACGCAGCTATCTAACAGAACGGTTGTCAATGTGTGCACTCAACTTCCAGAGTTAAACCCGTGTGTGGATTCAGCAGTCTGCAAACCCTTTCTGTGCAGAGTTTCAAAACAGGCGTTTTCAGCCCAATACCGGCCTATGGAAGAAACAGCAGAAAGCACAGGGAAATATCTGCTTCTAAATCCAAAACGCAGCTATCTAACAGAACGGTTGTCAATGTGTGCACTCAACTTCCAGAGTTAAACCCGTGTGTGGATTCAGCAGTCTGCAAACCCTTTCTGTGCAGAGTTTCAAAACAGGCGTTTTCAGCCCAATACCGGCCTATGGAAGAAACAGCAGAAAGCACAGGGAAATATCTGCTTCTAAATCCAAAACGCAGCTATCTAACAGAACGGTTGTCAATGTGTGCACTCAACTTCCAGAGTTAAACCCGTGTGTGGATTCAGCAGTCTGCAAACCCTTTCTGTGCAGAGTTTCAAAACAGGCGTTTTCAGCCCAATACCGGCATATGGAAGAAACAGCAGAAAGCACAGGGAAATATCTGCTTCTAAATCCAAAACGCAGCTATCTAACAGAACGGTTTTCAATGTGTGCACTCAACTTCCAGAGTTAAACCCGTGTGTGGATTCAGCAGTCTGCAAACCCTTTCTGTGCAGAGTTTCAAAACAGGCGTTTTCAGCCCAATACCGGCCTATGGAAGAAACAGCAGAAAGCACAGGGAAATCTCTGCTTCTAAATCCAAAACGCAGCTATCTAACAGAACGGTTGTCAATGTGTGCACTCAACTTCCAGAGTTAAACCCGTGTGTGGATTCAGCAGTCTGCAAACCCTTTCTGTGCAGAATTTCAAAACAGGCGTTTTCAGCCCAATACCGGCCTATGGAAGAAACAGCAGAAAGCACAGGGAAATATCTGCTTCTAAATCCAAAACGCAGCTATCTAACAGAACGGTTGTCAATGTGTGCACTCAACTTCCAGAGTTAAACCCGTGTGTGGATTCAGCAGTCTGCAAACCCTTTCTGTGCAGAGTTTCAAAACAGGCGTTTTCAGCCCAATACCGGCCTATGGAAGAAACAGCAGAAAGCACAGGGAAATATCTGCTTCTAAATCCAAAACGCAGCTATCTAACAGAACGGTTGTCAATGTGTGCACTCAACTTCCAGAGTTATACCCGTGTGTGGATTCAGCAGTCTGCAAACCCTTTCTGTGCAGAGTTTCAAAACAGGCGTTTTCAGCCCAATACCGGCCTATGGAAGAAACAGCAGAAAGCACAGGGAAATATCTGCTTCTAAATCCAAAACGCAGCTATCTAACAGAACGGTTGTCAATGTGTGCACTCAACTTCCAGAGTTAAACCCGTGTGTGGATTCAGCAGTCTGCAAACCCTTTCTGTGCAGAGTTTCAAAACAGGCGTTTTCAGCCCAATACCGGCATATGGAAGAAACAGCAGAAAGCACAGGGAAATATCTGCTTCTAAATCCAAAACGCAGCTATCTAACAGAACGGTTGTCAATGTGTGCACTCAACTTCCAGAGTTAAACCCGTGTGTGGATTCAGCAGTCTGCAAACCCTTTCTGTGCAGAGTTTCAAAACAGGCGTTTTCAGCCCAATACCGGCCTATGGAAGAAACAGCAGAAAGCACAGGGAAATATCTGCTTCTAAATCCAAAACGCAGCTATCTAACAGAACGGTTGTCAATGTGTGCACTCACCTTCCAGAGTTAAACCCGTGTGTGGATTCAGCAGTCTGCAAACCCTTTCTGTGCAGAGTTTCAAAACAGGCGTTTTCAGCCCAATACCGGCCTATGGAAGAAACAGCAGAAAGCACAGGGAAATATCTGCTTCTAAATCCAAAACGCAGCTATCTAACAGAACGGTTGTCAATGTGTGCACTCACCTTCCAGAGTTAAACCCGTGTGTGGATTCAGCAGTCTGCAAACCCTTTCTGTGCAGAGTTTCAAAACAGGTGTTTTCAGCCCAATACCGGCCTATGGAAGAAACAGCAGAAAGCACAGGGAAATATCTGCTTCTAAATCCAAAACGCAGCTATCTAACAGAACGGTTGTCAATGTGTGCACTCAACTTCCAGAGTTAAACCCGTGTGTGGATTCAGCAGTCTGCAAACCCTTTCTGTGCAGAGTTTCAAAACAGGCGTTTTCAGCCCAATACCGGCCTATGGAAGAAACAGCAGAAAGCACAGGGAAATATCTGCTTCTAAATCCAAAACGCAGCTATCTAACAGAACGGTTGTCAATGTGTGCACTCAACTTCCAGAGTTAAACCCGTGTGTGGATTCAGCAGTCTGCAAACACTTTCTCTGCAGAGTCCCAAAACAGGCGTTTTCAGCCCATTACCGGCATATGGAAGAAACAGCAGTAAGCACAGGGAAATATCTGCTTCTAAATCCAAAACGCAGCTATCTAACAGAACGGTTGTCAATGTGTGCACTCAACTTCCAGAGTTAAACCCGTGTGTGGATTCAGCAGTCTGCAAACCCTTTCTGTGCAGAGTTTCAAAACAGGCGTTTTCAGCCCAATACCGGCCTATGGAAGAAACAGCAGAAAGCACAGGGAAATCTCTGCTTCTAAATCCAAAACGCAGCTATCTAACAGAACGGTTGTCAATGTGTGCACTCAACTTCCAGAGTTAAACCCGTGTGTGGATTCAGCAGTCTGCAAACCCTTTCTGTGCAGAGTTTCAAAACAGGCGTTTTCAGCCCAATACCGGCCTATGGAAGAAACAGCAGAAAGCACAGGGAAATATCTGCTTCTAAATCCAAAACGCAGCTATCTAACAGAACGGTTGTCAATGTGTGCACTCAACTTCCAGAGTTAAACCCGTGTGTGGATTCAGCAGTCTGCAAACCCTTTCTGTGCAGAGTTTCAAAACAGGCGTTTTCAGCCCAATACCGGCCTATGGAAGAAACAGCAGAAAGCCCAGGGAAATCTCTGCTTCTAAATCCAAAACGCAGCTATCTAACAGAACGGTTGTCAATGTGTGCACTCAACTTCCAGAGTTAAACCCGTGTGTGGATTCAGCAGTCTGCAAACCCTTTCTGTGCAGAGTTTCAAAACAGGCGTTTTCAGCCCAATACCGGCCTATGGAAGAAACAGCAGAAAGCACAGGGAAATATCTGCTTCTAAATCCAAAACGCAGCTATCTAACAGAACGGTTGTCAATGTGTGCACTCAACTTCCAGAGTTAAACCCGTGTGTGGATTCAGCAGTCTGCAAACCCTTTCTGTGCAGAGTTTCAAAACAGGCGTTTTCAGCCCAATACCGGCCTATGGAAGAAACAGCAGAAAGCACAGGGAAATATCTGCTTCTAAATCCAAAACGCAGCTATCTAACAGAACGGTTGTCAATGTGTGCACTCAACTTCCAGAGTTAAACCCGTGTGTGGATTCAGCAGTCTGCAAACCCTTTCTGTGCAGAGTTTCAAAACAGGCGTTTTCAGCCCAATACCGGCCTATGGAAGAAACAGCAGAAAGCACAGGGAAATATCTGCTTCTAAATCCAAAACGCAGCTATCTAACAGAACGGTTGTCAATGTGTGCACTCAACTTCCAGAGTTAAACCCGTGTGTGGATTCAGCAGTCTGCAAACCCTTTCTGTGCAGAGTTTCAAAACAGGCGTTTTCAGCCCAATACCGGCCTATGGAAGAAACAGCAGAAAGCACAGGGAAATCTCTGCTTCTAAATCCAAAACGCAGCTATCTAACAGAACGGTTGTCAATGTGTGCACTCAACTTCCAGAGTTAAACCCGTGTGTGGATTCAGCAGTCTGCAAACCCTTTCTGTGCCGAGTTTCAAAACAGGCGTTTTCAGCCCAATACCGGCCTATGGAAGAAACAGCAGAAAGCACAGGGAAATATCTGCTTCTAAATCCAAAACGCAGCTATCTAACAGAACGGTTGTCAATGTGTGCACTCAACTTCCAGAGTTAAACCCGTGTGTGGATTCAGCAGTCTGCAAACCCTTTCTGTGCAGAGTTTCAAAACAGGCGTTTTCAGCCCAATACCGGCCTATGGAAGAAACAGCAGAAAGCACAGGGAAATATCTGCTTCTAAATCCAAAACGCAGCTATCTAACAGAACGGTTGTCAATGTGTGCACTCAACTTCCAGAGTTAAACCCGTGTGTGGATTCAGCAGTCTGCAAACCCTTTCTGTGCAGAGTTTCAAAACAGGCGTTTTCAGCCCAATACCGGCATATGGAAGAAACAGCAGAAAGCACAGGGAAATCTCTGCTTCTAAATCCAAAACGCAGCTATCTAACAGAACGGTTTTCAATGTGTGCACTCAACTTCCAGAGTTAAACCCGTGTGTGGATTCAGCAGTCTGCAAACCCTTTCTGTGCAGAGTTTCAAAACAGGCGTTTTCAGCCCAATACCGGCCTATGGAAGAAACAGCAGAAAGCACAGGGAAATCTCTGCTTCTAAATCCAAAACGCAGCTATCTAACAGAACGGTTGTCAATGTGTGCACTCAACTTCCAGAGTTAAACCCGTGTGTGGATTCAGCAGTCTGCAAACCCTTTCTGTGCAGAGTTTCAAAACAGGCGTTTTCAGCCCAATACCGGCCTATGGAAGAAACAGCAGAAAGCACAGGGAAATATCTGCTTCTAAATCCAAAACGCAGCTATCTAACAGAACGGTTGTCAATGTGTGCACTCAACTTCCAGAGTTAAACCCGTGTGTGGATTCAGCAGTCTGCAAACCCTTTCTGTGCAGAGTTTCAAAACAGGCGTTTTCAGCCCAATACCGGCCTATGGAAGAAACAGCAGAAAGCACAGGGAAATCTCTGCTTCTAAATCCAAAACGCAGCTATCTAACAGAACGGTTGTCAATGTGTGCACTCAACTTCCAGAGTTAAACCCGTGTGTGGATTCAGCAGTCTGCAAAC